>NC_091060.1:174660702-174965475 GCF_000393655.2 Nicotiana sylvestris | reverse complement strand
CTGCTTGCAGGGACATAACCAACATATCGTCAATGTAAACTTCCATCGATTTCCCTATTTGTTCTTCGAACATCTGATTTACTAGGCGTTGGTAAGTGGAACCAACGTTTTTTAATCCAAATAGAATCACGTTATAGCAGTATATGCCATACTTAGCAATGAAGTAGGTTTTTTCCTAATTATTCGGGTTCATCCGTATTTGGTTGTACTCGGAGTAGGCATCGAGAAAACTGAGGATCTCGTGGCCGATCGTGGCATCGATCATGCGATCGATGTTGGGCAAAGGGAAAGTGTCATTTGGACATGCCTTATTTAAATCATTATAATCTACACACATTCTCAGTTTTTTCCCTTTTTAGGGACTACTACTACGTTTGCTAACCATTCTGGGTATTTGAGTTCCTGAATGGACCCCATTTTAAGGAGTTTAGTTACCTCGTCCTTGATAAAAGCATGTTTGATCTCAAACTGGGGTCTCTTTTTCTGCTTGATCGGGTGGAATTTCGGTCCAGGCTCAGCTTGTGAGTGGTTATCTCCGGTGGGATCCCTGTCATGTCGATATGGGACCAAGCAAAACAATATATGTTAGCTATAAGAAATTGAATGAATTTTTTCCTGAGCTCGGGGGTTACATCGTGCCCAGGTATACCTTCTGATCGGGTAGATGTTCGATCAATGTGACTTGCTCCAGCTCTTCGACCATTGATTTTGTAGCATTGGAATTATCGGGGACTATAGAAGTTCTGAGAACCTCGTAATCATCGTCTTCATTGGTCCTCGGTTTGCCCGATTGGGTCGTGGCTGGTGTCGATAATTGCTATTTAGTTTCCTGCTTTGTATTCGAACTGAGTTCCTTCGATGTCGCCAGTGTTGATACCAGAATCACTTCTTCGACTGCAAATATTTCCTTGCGGTCGGTTGCTCCCCGTAGATCATTTTAATCCCTCCCGGCATTGGGAATTTTAACACCCGATGAAGAGTCGAGGGCACTACCCTCATGTTATGGATCCATGGCCTCCCAAACAACACGTTGTACCTCATGTCCCCTAAATCACATAAAACTTGGTTTCCTGGATGGTCCCGGCGGCGTTTACTGGTAATATTATTTCTCCCTTAGTAGTTTCACAAGCCATGTTGAATTCGTTTAGCAGGTAAAATTTGGTCCTATAGGCTGAGTTGTTCTACGACCATTGATTGAATGATATTGGCCAAGCTACCTGGATCAATTAACGCACGTTTAACTCGAGATTTATTTATGAGTACAGATATTACCAACGCATCGTTATGGGGATGCGCGATTCCTTTTGTGTCTTTGTCGCTGAAAGACAAAGTTCCTTCTGGTATGTAATCTCGAGTTTGTTTCTCCCACGTTATGGACACTTTGGTACACTTTAACATCGGACCTTGAGGAACATCAACCCCTCCGATGATCATGTGAATGACGTGTTGAGGTTCTTCTAGATCGGTTTGTTTATTATAGTTCCTATTCCTGAACTGATTCTTGGCTCGGTCACTCAAGAATTCTCGACGATGCCCGTTGTTGAATAACCGGGATACCTCCTCCCTCAATTATCATCAATCCTATGTTCTGTGGCCGTGGGTGACATGATATTTGCACATCTCATTTAGATCCCTTTGGGTTGGGTCAAATTGTAGAGGACGATGCCATTTGGTATCTTTGATGCGTCCGATAGCTGATACGATGGCAGCAACATCAACGTTAAAGTTATATTCTAATAACGTTGGTGCTTCTTTAGGCCCGATAGGCATGTCGAAACCGTTCTTGCTCATGAGTCCCAAACTACTCTGGCCTCAGTGATTTCTCCTTTCATTTCGCATAAAACCCCGTCTAGATGCACTATTTCTTCGATCTTCATTGTACGGCTGATACCGATCCCTGTTCGGCCTTGATTCACGGTCGATATCTCTCTTGACTCTGTTGATGGGTCTAATGGAATAAACGGACCCGGAAGGAGCCCCCAGTTGATTATCTTCAACTCTGATCTTTGATTGATATTGGTTATGCACATCAGCCCAAGTGACAGCCGGATATTCTATCAGATTCTACTTCAACTACTGTGAATCCATCGAACTTCGAACATTGACCCTAGGGTAAAAGCTTGAACGGCCCAATCATCAGCGACTAGTGGAAGGTCCATCCGTTCCATTTGAAACCGAGATACGAACTCTCTGAGCATTTCATTATCCTTTTGCCTTACTTTGAAGTGGTCCGATTTACTGGTTTCGACCTTGATAGCCCTCGCGTGTGCTTTCACAAACGAGTCTGCAACCATAGCAAATGAATCAATAAAATTAGGGGGTAAGTTGTGATACCATATCATAGCTCCCTTTGACAGGGTTTCTCCAAATTTCTTCAGCAAGACAGACTCAATCTCATCATCCTCCAAGTCATTTCCTTTGATGGCACATGTGTATGAAATGACATGCTCGTTTGGGTCAGTCGTTCCATTTTACTTAGGAATCTCGGGCATGCGGAATTTTTTAGGGATCGGTTTAAGAGCCGCACTCGGAGGGAAAGTTTTCAGTACAAACTTCTTGGAATCCAAGCCTTTCAGTATCGGCGGCACTCCCAGTATATGATCGACCCTGGAATTGTAAGTTTCCACCTTTTTGTCATTTGCTTCGATTTTCTTCTCCCCGGATTCTATTTGTTTTGTCAGTTCCTCAAGAATTTTTATGATCTCGGGGTTATTACCCAACTCGTTTCCACTCGACCTTTCCGTGATCGGTTCCTCCGTGCGAGTGATCTCTCGGGATGGATTGGGCTTGATTTTGCTCGGTACGCGGCACTGGTTTTGTAACTGAGTTATTGTTGCCTATAACATTTCGAAGATCATCCGTAGATTGATCTCTCCTCCATTGTTTTGAGTATTCTATGTTGTCGACCTGGATCCACCACAGATGCTATTCTCGGGGTCAGTAGGGAGGCTTGTGTCGATAGCCACATGTGAATTAGCGTCCAACAGGTCCGCAATTGGAATTCCGACGGGATCAATGGGCGGTACCTCGTTACCGAGCACTATGTTGTTGTTTTCACCGTGGTGACCAGATTCATCGTTAGCAGGTAGATGTGCTAATTGTGAGTCTGACATTTTGAGCTTAAGCCTGAAATCAGAGACACTTCAAATAACAAGAGTGAAATAATGTGTGTTATGAAAATTTGTATAAAAATAACCACTATTATCTTTAACCCCACGGTGAGCGCCAAACTGTTTACCCTCAAAATCAGATAACAACTGAATTTATACGTGATTTTAAGGATACATGATCTAACTTGATACAAATTGAGAAATCACATTAATACTAAAATTAATGATAGAAAAATAAATGCAAACCACACAAGTTGAACAATCTTGGCATTGAAGGCTAGTCACCCTCGAGTCAAAAATGCCTTAATCGCTATCGGAACAGAATGGTGCGATAATAAGAACTAGTAATAATGGTATATTGCTTTGGGATACGTGTTACAATATGTCTTGCAAATAATCAAACCCCCTTTATATAGTAGGGGAATCCTACTTTTGGTACAATTCTATAAAAGATAAAAAAAAATCTCATGGTTTGCTAATTAATTGGTTCCTCATTGATACATGCCAAGATTTCCGTTGTGATACCCAATCGGTTACAGATATTTCGGCCTTCCGTTATCTGGTCCGATAATGTACCCCAGGCTCATTTGGAATCGGGGTCGATTCGGGGGTCATGGACTCAGTAACCTCGAAGACGGGTTTTCTAATCTCGTATCCTGGTTCGATGGAATCCGTGGTCGATCTTCAATTCATTTTTTAATCCCGATCTGTCATGCAATAGATGAACTCGATTTCGACCGTATACATATATTTTTTTTCCCGTAGATTGATAAAATCTGAAATCTAATTTATGTTACAAAATTTAGTTTGATCAAAACAGTTATCCCTTCCTACACTATAATATTTGATATTTTATCACTTCAAATATGCATATACACATAGTAAAATTTATCATATCATAATATTTTATCGTGCCAGTATTTTGAAAATATTTAATTCAATGAATTGAGTAAATAATGAATAAACAAAATCTTGTTTATCATATTAGTAACATCTACTGAACAAAAGATAAGATATACAAGTTGGATTAAACAAGTGTAGATTTAACATGAATTGAATAGACCCTTAATATGAAATTGACCAGCTTGGGGTTGACCATTGATGTCAATTAGAAGTCAACCATCATAAATCATGGGGGGTTCTCTGTTCCTATAAAAAAAGTTTTGGGTGTGCTTCGATCTAACATCTAAAATTTAGAGGGTGCAAGTTAAAAATTACCCTTTTATGAATTATCCCAAAAGTTAAACCCCTAATAATGCACAAGAGTGAAAACTTGGTTACCCAGTTATTCATTTATTTAAATTCTGATCCCTATTAATAAATTACACTTTTAAGAATAAACCCTTTCGTTAGGGTTCTAGGGTTTAAAGTTTAAACTATCAGAAAGATGAAGCTATAGTGGACCTTATTTCTCTACTGCTTCGTCGTTTAATGCTTAAAGATTGAATATTTACCAGCAATAAACACCAATAATGTCGATTAATAAAGCAGTTGAAGAAGATTCAAATCAAAATCAGAACAGTAGATTAACATGGGAAGGTTGCAATGTATTGCTTGACATCAATGACGGCGACCGTTTGGTTTTTGCCCGTCTTACTGCCGCCTCGTAAGTAATTACCACCAAAATCTACTGTCTGCTGCATTTAATATTGTATAGAGGATTGATATAGCTAATTAGATTGGTTATTGTGAAATTGAGACATAATTGATTGATTTTTGTGCAAATAATGTGAAAGAAGCTAGCTTTTAAAGTTAATTCTCATGGAGAAGGTGAATTGTTGATGCAGGACATTGAAAATTGGGAATAAGAAGTGTTGTCTTCAGCCACTGATAGGTTGTCCATTCGGGTCTCTGTTTCTAGTGGAGTCTGGAAAAGAAGGACCCATTTTGTCTCGCTTTGTTCCGAATGCAGAAGGTATTGTTTTTATTAGGCTTTTGAATCTGCTGTGAATTGTGGTTTCCCAGTTCTTTATGTATGCAGTAATCATTTACTGTGAGTTCTTAGTATTAGGAATAGTTAATTATGCTATTATGTGTAGGCTTTTTAGTTATAATGTCTATTAGAGATACTCTAAAGCTTGGCTTCCTTCGAGAGACACATATTCTCTATCCTATGTACGGATCATCATCCACGTCATAGACTTCTCGAGGCTCGGAGGAGCAAGCATGATTAGTGTAACTTTTACTTAACACTGAGGACAATCATATGCAGGATTTCTACGGCAGTTGATGATATTGTTTGCCTATGGTCATGACTTTCAGTGGTTACATTCGGTATACCTTCTTGCCACATTGAACTTACCCTGTTTCTGAATAATGCCAAAGAACGAGCTCTTGCTTTCTATGATGCAAACAAACTTTTTCAGTTAAACCAGAAGTAGTCTTCTATTTGGCTTTTGTTTGTTGACTATAGTATATTTCTTGCTTATTCTTCCCAAGCATATGGGAGAAAGAACCAGTTGAAGAGGGACAAATGGATAAGGATAATAGAGGTGGTTTAGAGATCTTGGACCAAGTTACTTCACACAGACAGACCAAAGGAAATATGCTTATGTATCTCGTGTTACTTTGTCTAATTGCTCTCTTCATTTCTTAGCAAATTATGTGGAATTAATAGTATCTTTTTGTGCATTTTCATTATCAGGTAACAACCTTGAAAAAAAAGACGTGGATGGATCTAAGGACAACCGCGCAATTGTTGATAATAACACTGCCCAAAGTCTCACTAGTGAAGATATTGACGAGATGCGAAGGTGAGAGTTTGTCAGAGGTTCATGTTTTTATGTGATTTTATTTTATTTTCATTGACAGTTTGAAGGTATTATATTCCCTGTTGCTATTATTTGATACTACTTATCCTTTATCTCTTCCTTTTTTCTCTTCCATCTTCCTTCCTTTCTTGCTTCCCTCTTCTTCTTCTTGCCCTTCCTGAGCCGTGGGTCTATTGGAAACAGCCTCTCTACCTGCATTAGGTAGTGGTAAGGTTTGCGTACAGACTACCCTCCCCAGACAGTTTGAAGGTATTATATTCCCTGTTGCTATTATTTGATAATACTTATCCTTTATCTTTCCCTTTTTTCTCTTCCATCTTTCTTCTTTCCTTGCTTCCCTCTTCTTCTTCTTGCCTTTCTTGAGCCGCGGGTCTATTGGAAACAACCTCTCTACCAGCATTAGGTAGGGGTAAGGTCTGCGTACAGACTACCCTCCCCAGACCCCACATGTTGGGATTAAACAAGATTTGTTGTTGTTGTTGTAGACAGTTTAAAGGAATTTGAAGATACACTGCTGCACAAGCTTTAAAAGTTGTTGGAGATGCACTAGAATTTGTCTTCATTTAGCAGCTTCGAAGAAAAGTATTAATCTCACTCTTGCAGGCAGGGAGCAAAAGGGGATGAAATAGTTGAAGCACTCATTGCAAACAGTGCAACTTTTGAGAAGAAGACATTATTTTCACAAGTGAGCTTCACGTTTTTTTGGTGTTGATAATTTTTTTTTTTTTTGGCAAAGATATGCTGAACACTCGGTGTTTCGCAGGAAAAGTACAGGATTAAGAAACAGAAGAAATATGCACCTAGAGTACTAGTGAGGCGTCCCACTGCACGAAGGTTGATTCCTACCTTCAAGTTTCCTTTTGTTATTCTGGATATCTCTATTCTAGACTTACTTCCCAATTTTCTTCATCTATAACTTAGTTTTGGGAAAGAGGAGGGGAGACAAGATACTGCCGGTTCTAGCTTAGGAACTAAAACTCTTACATAATCAAAATTAAACAAGTTACTTACAGATATTGCTAAATGTTGCCGGACTGCCCCAAGTGGGTATGAAGACAGTATTTGTTAGTTGCCAATGATCTTTTTGTAACTCACTTTTGTTGTGACTAGGTCATACCACCTCCTTCATATGGAACACTCAGTTTCTCTGTGGAATTCCGACTCTGTCCTCTTATTTCTTTTTCACGCATAAAGCATTTTAGACCCGGTTTGGATTACGTTTCACTTTTTATGATTTTTGTCTCAGGTGAAAATCATTTTCGTTTCAATCATACGCAATGGTGGTTCTGCACTTTTTTTTGCTCTGTTGTTCTTTCAAGTATATAAATGATAGTTCTGCATTTAATTTCATGGAGTCGAAATCCCCAAGCGATTCACTACTGCCGACGTCAATCATAGAAAATCACAATGCTGCATTTGGTTTCTTGGTGCAAATCCCCAATCGTTGTGTTCCTCGATTTTTCAGTGTGTTCCTCGATCTTTCTTCAATATCTGACACATCTCTTGCTCTTTTCAGCATTTGTGAGGCCTACTTCAAGAAACATTCTGACAAAATTGGGTAATAATATAGTCTTCTCTTGCTTTTGATCAAATATCTTCATCTGTTGTTTTATGGTTGTGAGTTATCCTTTTGATTGGAGAAAAGGAAGGATAGACTTTGATTACTTATTTTAGAATCAAGAAATCTTGAAATCTGATTTGTGCTCCTTGATGTTATTTGTTGTTGGTATGAGAGTACTCATGCACGTTAAGAATATAAATAAGTATGTTGTCCAGATGTCCATTGTAGTTTAATAACCTCAAGTGTGTCATATCTTGCTCATCTTGCACTGCTTGATTCTGGGGTTTGGGTACGCGGGGGGTTGATTTTTAATTTTTTTGATTCCATCAGGTTCATGCGAGTGGATGCACTATCTCTACTGCTCTGCTTAGGGAATGTTACTGCTAACGTAGATGTACTTGTAGTGGACATGGTCGGTGGTATTCTTACCGGTGCTATTGCGGAACGACTAGGAGGTATGTTTATTTGTTCTTCCCTGTAGTTACATTAAGAACATCAAGGGCGTCTTTGTGATCACTACTTTATGCACATAAATTTGATTATGCAGCCTATACTATTGGAATTTGTACCATGCCTCTGGATTATTGCTACTGTTGTCACTGATGCTAACCTTATGGTTGTCATGATGTACACATTGCTAATGCTTCATAGTTGTGAGACCATGTAGTATTGTCTAATACTGTTAATTGCTTTGAAGTTGATGGCTATAGTTTTTTCATGACAATGATCTTAGCAGGTACAGGTTATGTGTGCAATACCTACCGTGGATCGTCTCCATATCCTGTCGATATCACAAGGATGTTTAATTTAAATGATGAGATCTGTAAAAGGTACACTTCCTTTGCGATAAAATAGGAAAACAATTCAATTACAATATGTGAGAGAATTTTGACTATTCAAAATTTTGAGGGAGAGTTGGTACTTAGTAGAGGGAAAAAACTGTATCTTCCAGTGGATAGCTTATAGTTTCATTTTCCCAAAGAGCATCTAAATATGTTTATTGCATTAGTGCTAACTAGATTTACTGTTTTTCTGTGGGTCTAGAATTGTGCATGCATCATTGACCGACCTAAATTCACTGAAAACTGGAGCTTCAGTGTCTGAGAGTCAGGTAAAATCAAGTTGTGGTATCAAAGGTTGATCCTTTTCTGGTGTGATTTATTTCTTTTCTAAATGTGCTTTCTTCTCTGTAAAACATGATCTTGCAGGAAGAAGTCTTACCTGCCACTCATTCTGGCGGTCTAGAAGAAGTTGGCGTTTCATCTGAACATGGTTGCATGGATATAACATCTGAGAGCGTTTCCTCACCAATAATCAAGCCTTGTAAATCTATAAAACCAGGTCAGAAGGCACCCCCGGAGGCCATCAAGTTGTGGAAAGAAAATGGTTTTTCCAGGTTTGAACATAATTAGGTTTCCATTCTTTTCTTTTGCCATGTTATATTGTTGCATTCTATCTTATTTCCAATTCTTCTTTTCAGTCTAATAATTGCTGCTCCAGAGCTGGACCCTTGGGGTATTATTAAAGAAGTGCTTCCTCTTTTAGCATTTTCAGCTCCTTTTGCTGTTTATCATCAGTATGCTCAGGTAATGTTCTTAGCTGGCCAAACTTATTTAATGTTCTTAGCCTGCCATGCTGCTGATTCTTTGTTTACATACATAAGCCATTTCTTATCCACTTTGTTATTAGCCCAACTTCTGCATTCTTTATATGTCAAGGAGAATATTCTGCAAATCGAGTTTAGAAAAACATGTTTGATTGTAAAAGCCTTAAATCGTTGGATTTTAGGCTCCTGTAGTGACCATTGTAGTAAGTCTACTTCCTTTTATCTGCATTTTGATGTAGAAGATGAGTAAGCTAGTCAAAACATTAAAGCAGATTTCAAAGTATCGTTCTCATTTTCCATTTGAGTGATACAAGGTTCGAGAGGAGATCGTGCAATAAGATCTCACTCTGCTTATAGAGTCATCACTCATCAGTCATCATGTCTTTCAATGGACTTTCTATATTGGTATCGGATAGGAGTGGCAAACGGTCGGGTCGGGTCGGATATGGTTCAGGTCGAAAATGGGTAATGAAAAAACGGATGAATTATCCGACCCTACCCATATTTAATACGGATAAAAAATGGGTTAACCGGCGGATAATATGGGTATCCATGACTTCTTGCATATGATCACTTTTGGGAGAATTCTCAGTCTCCCAAACTTGAGGAACCCCCAATTTGAGGCTTTACAAATGTAAAAGTTAGACCCATTCGTTATCCATTGGTTACCCATTTTTAGTGGATAATATGGGTGGTTAACTGTTTTCTTTTAATCATTTTGCCACCCCTAGTATATCTTATCACAAAAAAGCTATGAAAATATTTGCCATCATATCTTCAATCAGAAAAGGCAATTTGATAGAAAATGTATCCTTTGTTGCCTGTTCTACTCCATGATTCCACTATAATATTTTGGCTAGATTTGTAAAGAAATACTCTCTTTTCTCCCATTAGTTGGTGAGTGAGTGTGTCTTCTTTTAGATCAATGATAAGAGCCCCAGTCTGTCACAGCACAGTCCCTTCTGTTGGAGCAGTTACTGATCCTTTGTCTCAATTGCAGCCTCTTGCTACATGTATGCATAACCTGCAGATTGAGAAAATGGCGATTGGCTTACAAATTTCTGAACCTTGGCTACGTGAATATCAGGTTTGTTTTAATTAAAACCCAAACCACACCCCACAAAGAGGAAATCTTCCTACTTACAAGATCACTTAACTTTAGTCTGTCTTCCATTCTTCAAGGGACTCTATCAAGCAGATTTTAGAAAATTTATAATAGCTCGATGCGAATTTTTTTAACAATTCCCCCCCCCCCCTTTATTTGCTAGCTTGTTAGTTGCCCGAATCGCTAATTAGAAAACTATGCAGGTACTCCCATCAAGAACCCACCCACATATGCAGATGAGTGCTTTTGGTGGTTATATACTAAGCGGCACGAAAATATCTAGCAGTGAACCCGTTACAAGCTCCAACTAGGATAATATTTTTTGACACCTCTGTGGTTCGCTGTATAATGTCGCTTGGCAAAGCCATTTCCACAAAATTTCGAGAATATTGTCTTGTTAGAATAGATGGTTTAGGATTATCTCGTCTTCTGTTTGAGCAGAAGCAAGGTAATTCATGTTGTAATTTTATTCATTGATGTATTGTTGAATAAGCAATTCTTATGTTATAAAGTATTTGAAGATGAAGTGGTAACTCGTAGAACTCTTGGGGGTTGTTTGGTACACGGGATAAGGTGGGATAATAGGTGTGGGATTAAATTTATCTCACCCAACTTAGGATTATTTTATCTAACCTCCTAGGTGAGATAAATTAGTCTAGGGATTATAATTGTAGGACTATAATCCTAAAATAATTTAGTTCTCGTACCAAATGACCCCTTATATCCTATTCGTCGTCCTCCCTCTCACTTGTCTGACCAAACAATTGATGCGTATAGCTTTATCATCATCAAGCGGGGATTCAACAATATTTGCATGCAACTAGAGTTTTGATGTGCTTTTAGTAATTGCTTGTATTAGTAATTGGACATTGTATCAAACATAGTCCAAAATCTTAGAGCTGCTATTCAGTTTGGTCAAAAAATATATACAACATCAACAATATTTAAATAAATTGGAGTTAGCTATATGAATCATTACTATTAACGGCTTCAATGTTTTTGACTTTTGGATCCCGAGAGTGACGGTGAGTTTAAGGATTATTAATAAGTAAGGAATATTAATAAGTAACATGTAGAACAGATCGCGGAGTGCCGTCTAGTTTTTAGTTCACATTTTTTAAAATTCAAAAGCAAAACAGTAGTGTCAGTTTATCACACACTTGTCATGGCACAACCTTGGAAGCTTCCACAAGTTTGGTAGTACTAATTAATTCCAATTCCAATTTATACGATGTCATAATTATTTGACTAGACACGGAATTTGTATCATAAGGCTTTTAAAACTTGCATTCTTAGAGCCCGTTTGGGCATAAGAAAATTTTCCTTTTTCTTATTTTTTTTAAAACAGTTTTTGATTATCAAAATCTTACATTTTTTTGCTATCTCACTTGAAAATGCATTTTTAAATTTGAAAAAGGGAAGGTTGCTAGTTTTTAGTTGCAAAATATGTTGAAAAAGAGACATCCAAATATGTTGCAAAAATTATAACCAAACACAATTTCATCTTCAATTCAAATTTTAGTGAAATTCCAAATTTTTTGAATTGTTTTTGGAAGTCATGTCCAAACGCCTACTTAAATTCATCATAACATTTATGTATCTATATAAAATTGTCATTAAAGATAAATATGAAAGTTTAAGTTAAATTATTTTTTTAATTTTTAAATGTGTAAAATAAATTAATAAGAAAACAGTGACATTCTTTTATAAAAGTATGGAATAATTAATTAGGAAATAAAAACTTCCTATAGATTATGTGAAATTCTCCTTGGATTCTCGCCATCTGAATTAAATCTAAACAAATAGTGGTATGTATCAATATCTAAACAAATAGTGGTATGTATCAATCTCTTAACTCTGCACCCACCCAATTAGTAGGGAGAAATTAAAAAAATAGCCAGATTTACAACTGGTCGTTCAAAAATAGTCCAGTTTCAAAAGTAATTGAAATTTAGCCACTTTTTATGTAAAGATAAATCTGAGCGAACATACTGTTCAAAACCCGAAAAATACGCCAAATATTATACTGGAGTTCCAGCATAAGTATGCTTGAACTCCAGCATATTATACTGGAGTCAGCAAAGTATATCGGTCCAGCATAATATGATGGAGTTCATATACAGGTGCACCGAACTCCAGTATATTATGCTGGACTGGTCTCTGTTGCAGCAAAATAATGGCTATTTTTCATTGATTTCGTAAACGCTGACTATTTTTGAATGACAAATCCGAAAACTGGTCATACCGTGCTATTTTTACAATTAGTATGAAGTAAGAGAGAGGTATGGGCCCATAGCTGGGCCCACATGAAATTTCCTAAATATATTCATAAATGTGGGCGGGCGGGCCCTCGGATTCGAAACTGAGCGCCTCCTCCCCACAGTTTACACGCTCTTACCATTCCCGCTGTTTCAAAGCTTCCACAACAAAGCCCTCCTCTTTTCCAAAATTTTTCCGTTCAAACGCCGTTTGATTGATAATCTGCTTCTGCAGTTTGCCGGTTATGTCTACCGCCGGCGAAAACGTGGATCTTAACCTGAATCTCAACTTATCATTAGCTCCACTTCATCTAATGTCTCAAATTTGCTCAGAATCTCGTCCCGTAGCTCGGAATTTATTTGCCTCATCTACATTTGTTTCTGCTCCGGTGAGTATTTTTGTCTTCTTAGCTTTCTCCTTTTTATTATTTTTTAAATTACGTGATCTCCGTACTAGTTTGTATTTTATACACGTCTAAATTATTTAATATATTTTTTCTTTTGTTTTAGTTTTTCTCCCTATGTTTAAATTTTTGTATCTCCGTTGTTGAATGCTTTAGAGCAGGAAAATTCAACTTAGCTACTGTCCCGCGCACTTCTTAAGCAAGACGTACCTTGATTATCAAAATATTTGTATGCATTAGTACTATTTATCTCTCTTAAACATTCACTTAGATACCTAATTAACACTTTGCTTATTAGAACATTAAGCGCCTTTTTTTTTTTGAAACGTCAAGTATTTAAGTTAATAATATGGACAGGTGGTAGTAATTTTTTTTTTTAGCGTGGATTAGACATTGATTTTTATTGTAAAAAGTATGTTATATATTTAAAAGCTACATGAAAACTACTACTCCACTAACGATACCTTCTTTTTATAATCAATACATCATCTATTCTAACTTATATGTTAGAGTTTACATGTTAGGACTATATTGGACTATGCAATCTCTATACTAACTTTCACAATTTTCAAAAATTTAAATTATTATTCAAGATTTAAACGTTGATATGATGCTTTCTTCTGTAAGTTTGTATTTCATGCTATAGTTAAATTAACTTTTCTCTCAATTTAATTCATGATCTTTTTGTCGGCATGTTTCATTAGTGGAATTTCTTCTATCTTTTGCTACTTTTGGAGATACTGTCTTAATTTGTGTTATTTAGTACCTCAATCCTATTAATTCCTCTAGCAATAATCATGCAGTTGAATGATTTAGCATTCACCATTCATGCTAAGTTACAGTAGTCTAATCCTTTATACTGAGGCTTTCTTAGAACTTTACTGGTGATTATACATATTCTTCTGCTAATAAATGTTTATGATGATTCTTTTTTAATCATTTCGCAGTTCTGAGATCGTACAATCATAACAGGACATGAGATTGCATTGATACTAAGTTGTGTTTGGACACAAAAAGAATTCTCTTTTTGGTTTGTGATGTTGTGTTAAAACGAATGATTACGTGTGCGTTTGGATTAGATTTTAGAAGAATTGTAGCAGAAAACATTTGGCTTGTAACAGACTCAGCTTAATGGGAGACAAGTATTGTTATTGATCATTACAATCAATCTATGTTGCTCCGACTCTCCAAAAATATAGATGAGCGTGTGTCGGATCTCCAAAAGTAGTGCATTTTTAGAAGATCTGACACGGGTGCGGCAACTATTTTGGAGAGTCCACGCAACATAGCAATCAATTGATTTTTTTTTTTTTGAGGGTGGGGTGGGGTGGGGTGGGGGGTGTTCTAAGTGCTTCTTTGTTTTCATGTCGTTGACAAAAATTTTGACCTCTATATCTTTCATACTAATGGAGCTTTTCAATTGCTTGAAGCAGAACAATGGAACTGAAAAGTCTAAGGATGATAATTGTGGATATGGAGTTTGTAAGACGACTGTTGCAGCCAATCATTCTCCCCTTGGACAAGCTGCTCGTGCACGTGCTAAAAAATCCAGTAAAGGAAAGGCTTCTAGAGATGCCATATCAGCTGCTACAGGAATAAATGCAGGTTCTAGAATGAGGCATCATATGGAGTACTAAATATGCATTGATTTTCCAGCCAAGTTTGTTAATGTATCAATTTCTCTTTTTATTTTTTTTCTTAACGCAGATCTGCTTGATAACCTGAATTTAGGTGGCAGTTATCGGTTTGACAACTCTTTGGGTAAGCTGCTTTGTTTAGATGTAATTTATATGACCAGGTGCTTCTGCTTTTGCTGATGTTTTAGTTATTGGCTAGTAATAAATATGCCATTTTCTGGCAGGCTTATTGACAAAGAAATTCATTAGTTTGCTTCAGGAGGCCGAAGATGGATCCCTCGATTTGAACCATTCTGCAGATGTTTTGAAGGTAAACTTTCTCCTGCATCATAATCTGGAGAAGATACATGTTATTAAAGGTTTTATGAATGTGGATCAGTAAGAACTAGAAAATATTCTTTGTTCTTCTTTTCCTTCATTTGTCTCCCTTCACTTCATGTGGGATACTAATTCATTTATTTTCTTGTTCTACAGGTGGCAAAGAGGAGAATTTATGACATCACGAATGTCCTTGAGGGAATTGGATTAATTGAGAAAACTACAAAGAGTCGTATATGTTGGAAGTAATACACTTGTGCATTTGGTTCAGTTTTTTACGACCTTACATGGTAATGACCCCTGGATTTATCTTTAACAGAGGGTTTCCGTCAACCAGATCCCGAGGGCTGCATGATCAAGTATCTAGATTGAAGGTGCTTATAAATTGATTAATGTGGTGGCTAGCTGTTGTACAAACAAAAGCACTAAATATTAAGAAGCTTATGAGTTAGAGCTTGGAGCAAACAATATAATATGATGAAGCAAAAATATTTGTTTGCACCTAACTACTAGTAATAGCTTTTGACAGGAAGGAGTGAGGGTGTTCTGTATATTCTTCCATTCTGATTCTTTAACTGAACCTTTCTTTCCATATAAATGACAGGGAGAGATTGAATATCTAAATGCAGAGGATTGGCGACTTGATAACTGCATAAGGTTTGGTAACAACTTGTCATCAACGAGAGAAATGTTTCTGAGTTTTTTACTTTATGAATGTGAGCATGAAAGCAATTTTCATTACAGGGAAAAACTAGAGCAAATCAGGACCCTGGAATCTGATGTGAATTGTCAGAAGTATGCTCTTTTTCTCTTTATGCAATTCTTTCTATTTTGAAAATGTGATCAATTTCTTAAAATCATCTGGTTCGACTCTTCAGGAGCCTCCTTCTGACGGAGGAAGATATCATGAGCTTGCCTCATTTCAGGGTATGTAACATACTTCTTACATCTGTGATTTGTGATGTCTCAGTTCTCTAAAGTGTTTGTGGCATTTGTCACAGGACAAAACTGTTATTGCTATAAAAGCTCCAGATGCTAGTCTTATTGAAGTTCCTGATCCATGTGAGGTGAGTAACCTGGTCTTTGGCAACATTGAAAATTGCAAACAATATACAGGAGTCTAGACTCTGATCCCATTATTTTTTGTAACAGGATCTCGATTTCCCAGAGAAGCAGTATAGGCTTGTTCTTAGAAGCACAACAGGGCCGATAGATTTGTTTCTCCTGAGGTATCTCCACTAGATGACAAGTGTCTCTCCATCTTTATAACAACTATTGATTCATGTATAGCTTGGCAGGTTTCCTAATTCTCTTTCAAGTAGTTTCTTGTTAAAAGTAAAGACATTTTCTACTGTATAAGCGAAAAGCTTCAAAGCACTGATAACTGACATGATTATCAACACATGCAGCAAACAAGGTTGGAAACATGAGGACATAACCATCAAACACACAAAACAATTGGATGCATTGACTGCTGATGAAAAGATGGATGATGCTTACCTATCCTCAGTACCTCCTTGCTCTTTAGATTCAACTACCTCTAAGCTCTCAGGTGTTCACAAAATAGTACCTTCTCATGCCAGTGTAAGTATTTGACTGAACCCCCCCCCCCCCCCCCAATTTATTGGTTGCTGTTGCCAAAGTTGAATAATATTCTAATCCGTGTCATTAAACACCTTTTCTTTGTCGTTTAAAGCGACGGAAGTAATGCAAATATCGCTTTATGGGTTAAATCATGTGGTTTAGAGAAGTGTGCACTTCAAATAATAACACACAGCAATCCAATCAATAAGCAGTCACTTTTTGAATCTCAACTTTGATTAGTAGGATTAATATCGGCATTATTGTACATTGGATGCTAACAATAGTTATTTTGATTGCAATTTGATTATTATAGTACTAAGTTCATATATGTTTGCCATTCTTTAATGTGCAATTCACTTCAAAGTTCACGTCTTGCTTTTCACTTCAAGCCTCGTGGACCATGTTTTCTTGTGCTTTTCGATTTTAAGAACACTGATTCTAATCCACATATGGTCTTCCATAAATTGCAGATAGATGATGATTACTGGTTGCGCTCAGAACAGGAGGTCAGCGCTACTGATCTATGGGGCATTGAACATTCTTAAAAGTGGAGTTACCTGGTTAAAGCATTGAACTCCAGATACGGATTCAAGAAGATACACAGAAATAAGGCTTCTAACAAACCTGTAAATATCTAAACAAAACTTTACGTACTATCAGTAAGCGGTTTAGGACGGGAGATAACCTATGAAATAACGTTAATTATTTATTGAGGCTTTAGCCTTATTATAGTATGAAATAACCGGGTTTCAGGGAAGACCCTGCAACTTCAGCATATAATTATGCAGATTTTTATATCAATATGCTTCACAGGAATACAAGTCTTAAGATTACCCAAAGTTGGTATTAGGCTTGGATATGAATTCAATGAAACAAGTTAGTTTGCAGTTGTGTAACTGTGATTCTGGATAATATTGAAGAGAACTGCAATATGTACACTATTTCTAGATCTTAAATATTTGGTGTTTCTGGTTATTGTGAATGAGGCAATGAGCTATAGCATTTACATGTACATTTCTAACGTTTAGACTAAACGAGATTAAAATGAAAGGTATCGTGTCAATACTTTTTTTTATTTGACTTAACGTTTCAAATAAATTGTGCCTGCAGTAATGTAATCGGGCCTCTCTACCTCGCCAGGTAGGGGTAAGGTCTGCGTACACACTACCCTCCCCAGACCCCACTTGTGAAATTATACTAATTACTGGGTATGTTGTTGTAGTAATGTAATCGGGATTTCGAAGGGCAATTTGAGGGAAAAATTATTGTGCAGAACCAGATGTTTATATGTATGCACAATGATCATTTTCCTGTGCAAGCACCAGCTAAAAGCCAGCACCCATCTTATCATACGGAATTATGAATTTACATCTCCAATGGCTGAGCACAAACATAAGTACCTTAATTTGGATATTTGATAATGAAAGGTAATTTCATCTAGCAGTCCTACCCACTCAAGCCTTATATTTTTCAATCCATGCTAAAAAATCATGGACAACTTAAGTAATGAATGAAATAAGATTTGCCAGATGTACATTGAACTCACTAACCTAGAACAATTCCTTTTACACCACGTATTTAAACCACATTTTTGGAATAACATGTGGAAGTACTTGATGTCACAAATCAAGGGTTTTGTGCCCTTGTCTTCCTTGATCTGGCACGTGTTACTCGACTCGCTTCCTCCAAGTTTGTCTCGGCAGGAGGAGGGTTAATAACACTTTCATTAGCTGAGGAAGGCACTGAATCGATCTGCATTACTTGAGTATCAACAGATGCTGAAGATTTTGTCGTTTCAGCAAGGGCTTTGGATGGAGTTGTTTTTTGTGCGTTCAGAGAAGCAGCTGCAGTCGAAACCAGGGTTTTGGATGGAGTTGCTTTTTGCGCGTTCAGAGAAGCAGCTGCAATGGAAGATGGTGGAGGAGCTTTAGATGACTCCGCGTCTTCTATTGCATCTGCCTCATTCTCACTGGACGATTCAGAGGACGCTGGGGATGCTTGTTCATCAGCTGGAGCAGTTGATCTGCGATTCAGTGTTGCTGTGGGTTGACGACCTCTACTGCTTTGCCTTTGTGGCTTCAATTTCAAAAGGCAGCACACATTGATATTTTAAAACAGGGATTACTACTCAACATTACAATTAAACATCTGTGCACAATTTTGTATAGGAGGTAGAGAAGTCAATTCATGCAGTTAACATGAGGCATGGCAATACACCAGCAACGAAAATTTCCCTCAGATTCTAACCCATTTATGACAAGCTCCAATTAAAATATACTTCCCTAATAGGCAAAGTAAGATCCTGATTGGGTTGCCTTAAAAAAAGTGGCTTTCTAGCATAAATAGCTTTTAAGCCAAAAAAACAATAAGTTGGGGTTGCCTAGCTTATTGCTTTTGGCTTTGTTTTAAGCAGTTTTAAACTTATTTTAAGCACTTTTTGACTTTGCCAAACATTGAAATAAGCTATTAAAAAAAGCTTAAAAGCTGATCCGACCAACTTAAAAGTCAATCCAAACACCCTCTTATTGCTTTTGGCTTTGTTTTAAACAGTTTTAAACTTATTTTAAGCACTTTTTGACTTTGCCAAACACTGAAATAAGCTATTGAAAAAAAAGCTTAAAAGCTGATCCGGCCAACTTAAAAGCCAATCCAAACACCCTCTAAGTAGCAAATCCTAATTAGAGTGAAATAACGAACAAATCCACTCAACAAATCCCCAAAAATTTCAACAGCTTATATTATCTATAATCTGGCTATTATCTACACGTAAACCCCCAACCTCCCCCCTCCCTAGGTCATACCTCGAAAGTACCGGTATAATTAGAAAAACTAAGCCATGAATACAGGAATATACAATGGGAAAAACCAGTTGGAATTTTTTTTTACTAACTAGTTCAACAGGGTGTCTGGTTGCCCAGAGATAAAGAAGGTGATAAAGAGGATCAGATGCTTAGACTAAAGAGATTTAACCTATCTATGAAACCCCAAGCCATATGTGTCACAAATGTATTATTTACTCCTGAAGGTTAAGCAGCTGAATATTTGTACAGAAGGGTTTATTCGACCTCGATGAGTCATCACTCCTTAACCTTCAAATTATGCATCATAGAAAGTTGGAGATGGAAATTCCAGACTTGAAATACAACACAAATTTCGGATTGACAAGCACGCAATTACTCTAATATGAATAAGATCTTCAGATGCTAACAGTCTAACACTAGCATTCAGTAAAAACCTTGTTAAATGCTGAAAATGATTGCGCTTGCAAATGAACTGTAAAACACATCTTAATAAAACCTGAGTTGGGGGAGGTGGATTTGACTGCGAAGCTATGTACTGCAAAATGTCATAAATCCTCGTCTGACCATAGCTAGCCACTTTCTGCCAGTATAAAACTAACATATCTCCTGCTCTGGTCCTCAACTCCAACAAATTTCGATCAATCTCCGTCTCATGCTTTAAAATCACCGGTTTAAAAAAGGCATCATAAATATATGTAGTTCCCTGCAGTAATTTTACGATATGAAAAAACAAATTAAATTAACATAAAGGTGAAACCATGGAAAGACTGAACATTTGATATTTTCAATTAAGAAACTATACATATGAATACCTTAGTTTTGGGGCACCACAAGTAAATGAAGAATGCCAGCTTAGCTTCACTGTACATTGGAACCCTTAAAAAGAACAATGCAACAGAAAGCTAGCAATCAACACATAATTTTCAAAATATAGCAAGCTGGATTTTAACATTAAAATGATAAGTTCGTTATGATTACCACGAAATAAAAGCATCACCAAACCTCTCACAAACTGTCAACATAGCAACTAAGATCCTGAAAAGTTGTAGGGAGATGGAACTGAGATTCAAAACAAGATACATTGAGGTCTAAAAAGCAAATGTAGCAGCAAGATACCAATATTGGCACCAAAAGCGCAGTTGCTGAATATCAGGTTTGTTCATTTCCACAGTTTTAAAGCACTCATAAGCTGGATAAGCATAACCAAAAACCATCCTGCATGAGCAACACATCAAAGATCACAGCTTTAGCAACTCAAGCAATACGAAAATTTAAGACTACTAGTCTTTAAAACTTTATAAGGGTAGTCTGAAATTTACACAAGCCCTCTGGTGAGAAAAGATCCGATCATCTTGAATTCCTGAGACAAAACAGCACTGGTTAACCAAGCTCTGCTATTAACAAAAGGACTTAAGTTATACGCACTGACAGTGTAATGAATTTTTCACAGCATCAATGTAATTTAATCTATTATAACAGGCTACTAACCATTTATTCTAGATTATAGATTATTATATAGAGTTACCTCAATTAAACCTGGCTTTGTAAATACGTATGTAAATACTGTTTATACCGACAGAACTTGAACTCTTAACAAAATGACTTGAAAATGCAACACAAAATGCCCTTACTAATTTTGTTAATAGAACAAAGGAATTTCACCAAAAATGACAGAGAAAACCAAAATATAAACTAAAAATTTTCCTTCTTTTTCATCTGCTTTATTACTCATTTTGTTAATAGCAACACTAAAATCCCAAACTTCTGGAAAACTCAATAAAGAAAAAAAAAGGTTGAAATCAAAAAAATAGGAAACAAAACACTATAAATATCTCCGAAAGTATCTAAAACATGAAGAGGAAATAAGAGGATTCTAGAAATGGTAAAATTAAAAAAAAATTAAATAGTAAATGATAAAAGCGGAGACCAAAATTACGAACTGATCAGTACCTTGTGTTGATTAATCCGAAAACAACGGTAAACTGAATACAAAAGACGGCGACTTCACTGTTAATTAAAAGCGGTGGAAGTAAAGCAGGCGAGTAAACGGAGTGAGTTTTGAGACGTTAGTGGCGCCGCCGTAATGCTCCGGCGAACCGTTGCGATGTCGGCGGAGAAGAGGTGAGAGTGACGGAGAGAGAAGAAAAGACGGGATCCCAAATTGTTTCGTTTTAAAATTTTCTCATACCATTTTATTGAGCTTATTGGGGTTCGTATTTAAATTGGATTTATTGGGATTCAAAAATTCAGTTTTTATTTTTTTTCACTAAAAATTCAGTTTTATAAAAATGAAAAAATTACTCAAAGTAAAAATTGAAGTTGTTTTTGAATTTGTGCCTCACTTAAAAAAAGGTGTACAAATTTTGAAGATATACGAGGAAAACTAGAATTTAAAGTGTGATACTCAAGTTAAAGTAGTATTTTATTTTACTTTATTTTAGTTTGGTATTTACAAATAGTCATGGCTAAATTAGTATTTGCAAAATACACAAAATGTACTAAGAGATCTCAATTCAAAATGTAATACCATAAGTACCACTTTTAATAGTATTTTGATCATTGTTTTCAATTAGACGTTTCAATTCTCTATTATCCTAATTAACTACGTGAAAATTTTTAAGAATTTAAAACAAAAAAAATAAGAACAATTTCATTTCTTTGATATAATGACAACAAATATGATTGACATTTGAGAATGACAAGAAAAGGCTGCTCTTATTTTCTTTTCTCTTTTTAAAGACACTAAATTTAATTTTTTGCTATTTCTGAAATATGAGAAAGTTACTAAACTTTTAGTCATAGTTTTAAACACTCAACTTAGAAATGACAAAATAGAACAACTTTAAATTTAGAAATGACAAAACAGTACAACTTTATATTAGAGTATAGTCCTTCAGCTCAAGAAAGATTATAATACTAAATTTGTATTTCATTTAAGCTCTCCAATTCACGTAATTTTTTTCTTGTTTTTTGCTAATAAAATTGCAAAATTAATTAAAATGTTAATTTGGTATAGTGACGTGATGGGCTACTATCTGGGGCCACAGATGGATTGGAGAAATGGAATTGGGATAAGTGGATAATGTGCAAAGTATATGAAAACTAAACCCTAATAATGGATAAGTATATAAAGTGCAAAGTATATTATTTAACCCTCTCAAAAGCGAAATATATAACAGAAAAAGAAATAAAGAAATAAAGAATATTCTTAAATTGCTGGGAAATTAGACTTCATTTTCACTCTTTGGTAACAACTGACAATACTTGCCCACCAAAAGTTATGTTGCATATGCTTCATTCCTCAATCAAGACTTTTTTCTTTCCCCACTTATTTCTTTAATAATATATTTGAGTTTCTTTTTTTATGTCAGTCTCAACCACACTTTTATTTGGAGCTTTTTCCTTTCTGTTCACTTCAAATCCGTTACATTTTTATTTTTTGTTTTTCCTTCGGTACTCGATAATCGTATTAAAGTTTTAATTAATTTGAATTTGCATCTCGTAAAGTTTATTAAAAGGGAAACGTTTTTTATTAGAATTTTTTCATTCCCGAAACTTGAATCCGGATTTATTTTTACTCTAACACTTGCATGCACTTGCTGAATACATTAAACTAAGTACTTTAATTAATCTTAAAAATTGTACAATATAACAACAATAACAAATTCAATATAATCTCGTAAATGAAGTCTGAGAAGGATAATGTATCCACAGACATTACCCCTGTCTCGTAAAAATAAAAATTGTTCCGATAGAGCCTCGACTATTTTTAAAAATAGTCACAAATTAAAATAATACTCAATACATATCACTCAATCATAATTATAAGTTTGGGGTAAAGACGGGTAATTTTCTCAATCCCTAGCACTTTCTTTGACTTTAATTTGTCATTCCAAACATTCATGCAATTAATTGTCTAAACTCTTTTTAATTAGTCTTTCAAGCATTCCCTTTTCCTTTCTTCATATCACTATTCAATTATTTTAATAATCTAATGTGGTAAATTTTTGCCAGTAAGCCTTCAATAGGTTCGTGTGCCTCTCAAGTTATTTTTTGAAGTACGTACTTAGGGGACAAATCTATACTATAATTTACCAGACAAGCTGTAAACAATATTATTGTGTGGTCGAAAAAGTTTCATCGACATTTGAGGTTCATTGGACGACTTTTATATGTTGTCGATCACACAACGGCTATATATGACATTCTAGAATCATGTGCTTTCATGTCTAGTTATTTTTTATAGAAAGAAATTGTAGTTGGG
Source organism: Nicotiana sylvestris (assembly GCF_000393655.2). NCBI lineage: Eukaryota > Viridiplantae > Streptophyta > Magnoliopsida > Solanales > Solanaceae > Nicotiana > Nicotiana sylvestris. Next base: position 174,942,056 of record NC_091060.1, on the reverse strand, counting down.
TACTAAAATATGTAAAGATAAACGTATCCTAAATAGTCTTCTTTTTTCATTTATCATTTTAGTATTTTTTTTAAAAAAAAAATTAAAGATGTGCACGTGATTGAAGTGATGAAATTGTATGGGTCAAAATCTGACCATGGAATGGTTGTTCTTAAAAGGAATGATAAGGGGTCGATCAAGCCGTAATCATACCTACGGGGCGTGATAGAAAAGAGCACCTCGGCCATTCCAGGGTCAAACCGTCGGAAAGCTTACATCACAGAACAAGCGTAATGTTTGGGCGAGCGATGAAGGATACAGTCATAAGAAAGTATGCCGGTCAAAGACTATTAGATAAATAAAAAAATTGTTAATATATATATATGGGAAGTTGAGCCCAGATCTAGAAGGGAGGTTTTTTTATAGCCATCACTATGGAGTCAACAAGAGGAATCTCTTAGTTATCAACAATTCTCTATCTTCTCCTTCTTTGCTTCCACGATTATGGTGCAAACCTGTCTTAGATGTAAGCCTATCATTCACATTTGATATACGATAATTATCTTAAGAAATATTACATGTTCTTGTTCTTCTTCGATTTTTGTACTCGACATATTTGGATCTAAAGTTAATTATGTTTGGCTAAGATTTATCTTCCATATCTATGATAATTAGTTTAACAAAAGGGTTTAGTACTTTTTTGGTCAAACAATTTGGCGCCGTCTATGGGGATTTCTTAGCCAAATTTCTTAGTTTCCGTTAGATCTAGAACCAGCGAAATATCACTACCACGCTGTCATGGCCTCACCATATCGGCATAATCACCCACTCGAAAGAGCGGTAGGTAAGCTTTCGAGATAACCGTACCAATCTAGGTCAGGTTGCTACATAAAATAGAAGTCGTAACCAATGTCTGTGCAAAAACCCACGCCTCACATGTAACGATGGGTTTGGCACGACATATGCACATTTAAAATAGGATCACGGTTGTCTGGCATGACCATAACCCAATTTGACATATCTACCTTACATATTGACCCGTATTCCCACCCCTTGGGAAGGGGCGACAGCCTGCCGTATGGTTTTTTGAAAGAGTGGGCACATCCAGCCCTACTTTCACATCCCCCCACACGTTGGATAATTTATGAATGAAGCATGACATGTTTCTCTTATTGCTTGTGCAAATCGGACGAAATTGGACTGGGACTCGATTTCAATACTTCAGCAAGTAAGGTGGACCCAACCCGTGAAAAGCCTAGACGTCGTTAGCAACGAAGCCGAACATGGACGCCAAATCTAAAACCATCGTTCGAGCACTAGACGAAGCGAGTAACCCTACGACGCCGCTCCTTCTTTCACCGGCTCGTTAGGTCGACGTAACAGACGATTCCATTTTGGTTTATATTCACTATTTTGTTGATTCAAACAGGAATGCGAGCACTCGTATGGGCACGCGAGCGAGGGACCGACACCTCCAAAACACCCCCAGAAATGGTTTCGTAGCATACCACCCCACAAGTAATGACGGAGCAAAACCCCCTAAACCGTAGCATATCTAACAGAAATATCTCGGTACTGAAAAACTATCAAAAAAAGGGAGTAACTCTTGCAAAAGCGAAGTTAAGCAAACTGGGACTCACCCAGGAAATGCATAGTATTCTCCAATGCAAGAGAATTTAAGCAAACTGGACTCACCCAGGAAACACATAGTATTCTCCAATGCAAGCGAAGCTAAGCAAAACTGGGACTCACCCAGGGAACACCCAATATTCTCTAGCAAAAATAAAATTGAGTACACCGGGACTCACCTTGACGTACGCATAAACGGTACGACGACCTGTAAAGTTCTCCAAAAGTCTACATAACAATGATGCAACGAGTTAACATTTTGACCTTTGCTTGAAATAACACCCTACGGCCAACGACCATCACCAAAAGAAGAATTTGACCTCGCTCGAATTATAAAAGGGTTAACATTTCGACCTTTGCTCGAAATAACACCCTTGCAGCCGACAGTCATCGCCAAAAGAAGAATTCAACCTGACCTCGCTTGAAATATAACGGGTTAACATTTTGACCTTTGCTCGAAATAACACCCCTAAGGCCAATGGCCATCGCCAAAAGAAGAATTTGACCTCGCTCGAGTTATAATAGGTTACTATCTCGATCTTACTCGAAATAATACCCTTACGGCCACTGGCCATCGTCGAATCAAATAGGTCACAATTCGATCTTGCTCGAATTAACACCTTTACGGCCATCGACAATTGTCAAAACAAGTAGGTTATAGTTCAACCTCGTTCGGAACAATACCTTTACAGCCGCTGACCACAGTCAAATAAAAGGAAGTTCAAAATCGTTCAAAAATAAGTCAGAAATTGACTTCGCCCGAAACGGCGACTCCAAATTCAAACTTGTTCAAATAAAGTAAGAAATGGGCCTCACTCTAGATGGCGGTTCCAAGTTCGACCCCGCTCGAGTACACATAAAAAAATTGACTTTGCCTAAGTTGGCAAGTTTGAACTTAATCCCACTCGAATGTTCAAGTCAAGAATGACTTCGACCAAAAGGGTGGATCCGAATTCAACCTCGTTTGAATCAAGGATGATACCGCCTAAAATGACAAATCAGAAGTTAACCTCGCCCAGGCGTACGAGTTCGAAGCGACTTCATTTGGACTCACGCGACAAGGCATTACTCGATCCGGTCAAGGTCGGATTCGCAAATCAAAAAATTAGGGACTTGTCACACAAAAAAAAATCCAAAGGTCTACGCCAAAACAAAAGATATGTAACAAGCAAGGGGAAGGGAAAGAAAATCAAAGGATATACAAAGGCGAAACAATTGTTTTGTTTATATATACGTGCGCAACAGTCGCACCTTACAAAAGGACAAAATGGGCCCAAAAAAGACGAAAATGAACAACACAAAAAAGAGTACTAAAGCAGTAGCAGCTTTTCACCCGTGTCATCACCGTCGTTCTCCCCATCATTGTCTTCAGGAAACTTCTCCTTAATATCAGCGTCCTCGCCGGCCTCCAGTGTCGCAGGGTCGTAGCCACAATTAACACAAGCCTCGTATGCCTTCGCCCGGGCTTCTTCAAAAGCAGCCTTAGAGACATTGCCCGCCTCTCACAAACCCTTGTATATGTCTCGTTGGGCCTCAGCATGGACCCAAAGCTCATGTAAGTGACAAGGAATGGCGGTATAGGTAGATTCAACTTGAGCCAACAACTGCACCATCTCAGCCTTGAGCGCCATGACTTGGTTCCCGAGGCTTGAAACCTCCCGATCAATCTCTCCGATGCGCTTTTCGAGTCTCGCCTTCCTTAGCGTGGTCGTTGCCCTCTCGGATTCCTACTCAGATTGAAGGACGCGGATAGTGTCCTCCAACGCTTTCGCTCTTGCAAAAGCCGACGCTCGGGCGTTCTCGGCATTCTACAACTCGGCTAATTTTCTCTCCAGCTCGACTAACTTCCCCATCCATTCTACACTCAAAGCTTCTACTCTAGCGGCATTCTGATCAAGTTCGGCTTGCAACAACAACACTTTTTCCTGAAGATGCTCTCACCCTGCAGCGACCCCCTTTCTGAACTCAAGTTCTCTACCCTTAGCACAAAGCAGTGCCTCAAGCTCACTACACCTGCGAATGGACTGCATTAGCTTCTGATCCCTTTTTTCCAAATCCTCCCGAGGGATTGGTTGTCAGTACCCGCCCTGAGCCGCTCATGCATCTCACGACATTTGTTGCGACAATGCCGATACTTTTCAAGCATAATCAGAATAATTTTGGCTCGAGTCTCGGTCCTGCGAGCACTCTCGATATCCAGCATGTAAGACTGAAAACAAAGAAAAAAGTTGATAAAGGCCAAGGCCGCAAAAAGAAAAGAAAAACAAACAAGGAAAAAGAACTTACCCTCAGGACCATCGCGGCCACACCATGTGACAATTCGGCGTCGCTGACATCCTGAAGAGCTCCGCTTTCTGCGGCAGAGCATAGAAGGTCGAACTACGACACAAAATCCACAGTGTCTCACAGAAGATTGAGGTCCGATGGAATTTCAAGTATTCGGGAAGGACCTCCCGCTCTTACCGCAGTTCGGGTAAAGCCCTCATCGAACATCCTAACGTCATCAGGATCGAGGTCGGAGTCAGACTCGTAATCATCAACCACGACACTTTTTCCCCTCTTTACAACCGAAGAAGAGGTGTGGTTTGGACGGGATGATGAAGGGCCGCCCAACACAGCAATGGCAGCCTCAGGACTCCATCTCTCCCCCACATCAGTTTGTTGATCGCTCACAACAGGCATAGCCTCTGCGACCGGGTTGGCACTACCGTCAATTTCAGGCATTGCCAAGGGAAGGTCGCCCCTCGAAGATGTTTTGGCTTGAGGATCCACTTCTAACACCACTCGCCATCTCTTCGACGGGCCCTTTCCACAATCAGCATGGGAAGATTCACCCATTGAGTGGATGGTAGAAGCCAGAGTCTCAGGTTGAGGAGGAGCCTTCGTGCACACGACTCTGACAACAGGTGCAGATTAGGTAGTTCTCGATGTAGGCCGGTAGCGACCCTCGACGCAGGCTGGGTAAGAGGCACCGGTTGACGGAACACGAGTGGAGGAGCCCTTATCCTTCGCACCTTAGCAAATAAAGACGATCATACAACGACAATATCAAACCATAAGGCAAAGAAAAAAGAACTACAATGGGTAAAATCACCAGTAAGAGGCTTACGCCCATATTTCTCGTAGAAGGACGCCGACTTGCGAACCCCCACTGTATGGGGAAGAATTGCATTTACCCACTCGCGAATGTCGTCAACTGGCAGGGGAGGCAGTCTCTCGGCTGCAAAAGTGAAAACAAGTCATTAGCAATGTCACCCAAAGAAGAACGATCAACGACCGCCTCGAGATGAATCACAAAATAAACAAAGTAAAACTTACGTGAGAAGTCCCATACCTCAGGGAACCCTACTGAGTCCGCCACAAGGTGCTCTATCCACACATAAAAATAACTTTCCTAGAAGCGGCGATTAGCCTTATCATCCATCTTCACCACCAAACTCTTGGTTCCTCGATAGCGCATGTGGATCATCGTGCCTCGAATAAATTGAGGGGCAAAAATATGAAGCATGTGCCCTAAAGTAATTCCTCGACCGGCGAGCTCCGTGTACTTGAGGAGCATGAGGAAGAGCTTGTACGCGTACGGTGAGAGTTGAGCCGGCACACTTCGTAGAAGCGGTAAAAGTCTACCACTAAAGAGGGGAGAGGAAGTGTATATCCGACAACAAAGGGATACACGTAAAAAGCGCAGTATCCCAGGCGGTGCAAGTGTACAATATCAATTCCCGTCGCCGGCACCATTTTGATATTGTTTAGAATTCCCCACTTAGTCTTGAGCGCCGTAATCACCGCTTCATCCATGGTAAAAGGGGCAGGTTCCGGTTCTTCTCCGGTAGGGTTGTTAAAGTCAGTCCATAATTTCCTCGGACGGGGCAGTATCTCAGCCACTGTCGGAACTCCCTCATCTTCTACCACCTCCACTCCCTCTCCAAGAGGAGGTACGTCATTTTCTGGTACCAGAGCTTCGACGAATCTGTCAATCTAGGAAGAGTACCAGCCATTTGTCTAACTTGATCAAAATAAACAAGAGTAATGAAGGAAAATATAGGATGGTCGCGTTAAATTCTGACGAAAGTAGAAGTATGACATCAAAAATATAAAATACTGAAGAAAGTGGAAGTTTGCAAAATTCCTCATGTGAATCGAAAAGCGTAACAATCAAATGGTAGGTTCCCCCTATTTATAGGAACATAAATGCCATGCGGGAAACCCAAGAGCCGCCAATCAAAAAATTAAAAGGGCAAGGGAAACGATACGGTGCCTAGGAAATGTGCGCCATAATGATGCATAATGGGTACCTATGATATCTCGAATCGATGCAATGATTCAGCTCCGAACTGAAATAACGGATCGATGATACCACTGAAGCATCACGTCGCCACCTCGACTTAAGGACCTCGTTCAACGCATAACGTTCAAATTTCTCCTATTTTTTGAATCAACAGAATCCGCCGGTTGAGCTCTCCAAAAAGCGACCCCGACATACGGAGGGACTAATTGTATGGGTCAAATTTGACCATAGGATGGTTGTTATTAAAAGTAACAATAAGGGGTCGACCAAGCCACAATCATGCCCACAGGCGTGATAGCAAAGAGCACCTCAACCATGCCGGGGTCAAACCATCGGAAAGCTTACGTCGCAGAACAAACGTAATGCTTGGGCGAGCGATGAAGGATATAGTCATAAGAAAGTATGTCGGTCAAAGACCATTGGATAAAGGGGGAAAATCGTTTATATATATATATATATATATATATATATGGAAAGTTGAGCCCACATCTAGAAGGGAAGTTTTTTGATAGGCATCGCTATGGAGTAAACAAGGGGAATCTCTTGGTCATCAACAGTTCCCTATCTTCTCCTTCTTTGCTTCCACGATTATGGTGCAAACCTGTCTTAGATGTAAGCCTATCGTTCACATTTGATATACGATGATTATCTTAAGAAATATTACACGTTCTTATTCTTCTTCGATTTTTGTATTCAGCATATTTGGATCTAGAGTTAATTATGTTTGGCTAAGATTTACCTTCCATATCTATGATAATTAGTTTAACAAAATGGTTTAATACTTTTTTGGCCAAACAGAAATATATGTTGAGACAATAATTTTTGATGGGACAATAACCACTATCAATTTGTGTGATTCAATGAAAATTTCCCGGTGAAAAATCATAAAACTATTTACTGTTCCTCGAATACCCTTTATTATATGGTACTACTTTTTTTGCTTTTCCACCCATGATATCCGATACTCGCATTGGGACCCACCTAAATTCGAATTCGCTCTGAAAGTTCCATATTAGGGGTAAAATACTCCCTACCAAAGGCGACTTCATATCTAGTGTTCGAATCCGAGATTAGAATCACTAGTTAAGGAAGAAGAAGTACTTACCACTTCACCACAACCCTTATTGGTTACTACTATTATATAGTACTTACCTTGAATTCCGAATTTTCCAAGAATTATAAACACTGTGACACTACCAATCAGGTAGCTTGTCAAATTTCCTCATTTGTCTTTATTTTCATTATTATACAGTCAGCCTAAATGAAGGTTAATTGTTACTACCAAATTAGATGGAAAAAACCAGAGAGGCTTTCATATTAGTTATGCCACTCCTATAACTTTGGCTATATAGGAGGAATAATTTAAGTTCGAGAAGAGAAGCAATACTAGTTTAAGAAATCATATTCATGGATTTTGTATTAACCTCAGATAACATGACTATGGTGTAGTAGTTGTTTTTATCCAGTTACTCCTTAAACGTACATTCCTTAGGTTTTTACAGGCTTTAGCACCAATAAAGAGTGGTAAAGATTAGAGAAGGGTAAATATTCTTTCACTATTAGTATGAGCGGCAAAATAGTTAAAAGAAAACAGTTAACTATCCATATTATCCACTAAAAAATGAGTTGGATAATGAACTTTTTAAAATGGGTCAAATATGAATAAGAACCATATTATCCATTTAAAAAATGGATAACCAATAGGTAACCAATTGATGATTATTGAGTTTAACTTTTACATTTGTAAAATATCAAATTGGGGTCCCTCAAATTAGGGAGACTAAGAATTCTCTCAAATGTGATCATATGTAAGAAGTCATGGATAATATGGTTACCCATATTATCCGCCGGTTAATTCATTTTTTATCCGTATTAAATATGGTCGGATCGGATAATTAATCCATTTTTTATTACTCATTTTCGACCTAAACCATATCCGACCCGACACACCCGTTTACCACTCCTAACTATTAGTTAGATATTTCGAGTTCGAACTCCATATTGTAAACATTTCATTTGGCAAATAGGGTCTTGGTTTAGCCAATGCGTTTCAACCATTATAAGTGCGTAGCCATGAAAAAAAACCACGCATTACTTTTAGCTCGAAAGATTATAGTATATACGAACAAGCAATTGAATTTACTTGGAATCTATGAATTCTAAGATTACTACTTGAAGTTACGATTATAGGAAAGCCTTGGATACCTCGTTTTGGAAGATTTTATTCGAAATGGTGACAATTCCTTAAAAGGCTATATTTGCCAATATAGTTACTATGAAATGATGAACTAAGGGCTATGTGGTCACACCAATAATCACATGCTTTACAATGATGGCCTGTCGCTTTCTCACACTTAACCCTTTGCTACCCACAACTCACTTTTACAAACAACCAGTCTCTTTTCTCTTCTTCAATTGACAGTTGGCTTCTTGCTTTTAGTGGCGGATTTAACTTAATACTACTGATAACGTCAAACTATGCCTTATACAAAGATACACATGGACGTAGCAAATATAATCTGAGTAATTCTGTCCAGAGTCGAACCACAGAGAATTAACCTATCAATTACTTTTGACGGATTTACTAAATTCACAGAATCAATTTCCCCAAACTTTGTAATTCACAAATGATGATATTTCTAACAACTAAAGTCTGAAAATAATTAACAGCTGAAAATTAACTATGCTTAATGTGTAAACAGTTAGAATAAGGTCTAAGGTAATGGTTTCCCCCGTTGGTGATTTCCTTGGTTGTATGTTTCTTACAGCGATACCTTAGTTGCCTCTATCAATCAAGAACTCTCCATCTATCATAAATCTCTCTCAAGCAATTATGATAATTTACTAGACGCACTCTCTCAAGCTACGCTAGCTAGATTCACATTACCGTTCTTTTAGATTGTACCTGAGGTATCGTTATCTCTAATCCAACCTCTAAACCCTCGGTTATGACTCTTGTCTATACTCTGGGAGTGATGTTGTTCAAACAACTACCTAAATATGCACTCTCTCTCAAGAAGATACATAATAAATAGGAACGGATAATTGAGGGCCCTTTCAACTAACCACAATCAAAACGTAGATGAACAAATAGAGATTAACAACCAATTCAAACTATATTAATATAACAACCAAGTCATCCCCAACGGGTTTCCCCAAAACCTTAGATTAAAGTATTTAGCTACTCATGACAACGTAAGAATAGACTACGAAAATATTCATAATGGAAAATTGCAAGAAAAATAGAAGAGAATAAGAACTATGATGTTTTGGGTGATCTCTCACACTTGTTCTTCTTGTCAAAATAATCTCAAAATAAGCCTACTTCTCTTGGACGAGTTTCCTACATCTTATAAGGGTTTTACAAAGCTTTCCTGAATTGACACTTTGGCCCCTTAAATTTCTGGACTGTGAACATGCTGCCGCGGCCGCGGCGTCGACCGCGGAGAACACTGCCTCCAACCGCGGCGCGGACCGCGGTGAGTATGCTGTGCCTTTTTGTCTCCGCGTTCCTTCTCTTTTTTTGCTCTTTTGTGTTTGAGTACTTCTTGAGTGGATGTTTTCTTCACGTTATTGCCTCTAAACACTTCATGTTGCTTCGTCACATCTTATATTCCCTGTGAAACCAAATAGCATTAATTAAAGCATTTTATTGGCAACTTACATTATAAAACAACAACAAAGCATGGGCAATTATGGTATAAATAACAACTATATAGCCTATTATCAACACCCCACACTTAAATTATTGCTAGTCCTCGAGCAATTCACCACACTCCATAAAAATTCATTCCCTATATTTTTCCCTCTACGACTCACGCCATGAATATTATACAAGAGTTACACCTAGTAGTGAGCAGCTTTTACCTCAAGAATCAAGTTTTTCGTACCCTGTAACATTTGCACTTACTCAAACCACTCTACACAAGATGCACCTTTCCTTTGTGAATCACATGCCCTCATATGACACAAGAGAGTAGTTCTATATATGTAATGATAGTGATAACAATTAGGAACTCAAATAGACAGAATTCGCTCACTCTCCAAAAAGAACATTCACATGCCACAAAGATGCACCATAGGCTTGCCCCTAGTGTAGTACTCGACTAATCGAGCCCCACTCAGTCTAAGATTAATAGGACTTTATTTGGTTGTAATGTAGGCTAAGGGACGGGTAGGATACATTTGGATATAGTGACTAACCTCCCTAAGCACTTTTAATACAATTACGTTGAATTTAAAAATCATCCTTTTGTAAGCCAATACTCCACCACATTTATTTAAATATCCCCATATATTAGGTGCAATTTGTACAAGTTACCACTTATCAATCACTACAAAATATATGAAATTTTATTTTTCGTGGTGCTTTTCTTTTTACGCTTCACATTCTGCACTTTTTCTCTATTTCCATGGTTCCACTTCAAAAACCAAACCACCACCCCACACTTTTGTCTTTACATAATCTCAATACCAATATAGTGCTTAGTGAGAGGGAGGAAAATTGGTTCAAACAACAGGCTATTCAAACAAGTGGTTAAGTTCACATTGTGGTTGCCAAAGAAACAGGCTTATAGGCTCAACGGGGTTAACTAAGATGTAATTCATTCAGGTGGGTTCACTTTATATATCTGGCTCAACAAATAAATGCCTATATCACTTCTAAAACCGAATGAAGCTACAATTTCGCTTTGCAAACACACATGGCAAGTTCTAGGCATCAAAAGTATAGTATGGAATACAATGATACTCACACCCACATGGCACATGACTCACTCCGGATTAGTTTATCAAAACATTCTCTTTTGAGTGTTCAAGTTAGGTACAAACGTACAATTTTAAGGCACTTAAACAAGATTCAACCCTTGAAGCTAAGCGCTGCACTCTAGCATTTATCGTTAGGTGTAAGAACGCTAAGGGTTTTTCTTCTTCAATTTTAAGCTCGTCACCCATTAATCCTAACCTAAAACAAAACAAAATCTATCTATACCTGGTTCAAGCTAAACTCTTGGAAAAGAACCGTGGCCCAAAGAAAAACCAAGGGGGAGTTACTACACTACCTAAAAAATAAAAAAATCTTTTTAGTGTTTTCTATAGACTAGCTTCCCTCAAGAAAATTGTCTAAAGAATCCGTCATTAGGAAGAGTCTTTATATTTTAATTTTTTTTCTCGACTTAGTTCCTCAAGAACCCCGCCGAAAGAGATCCATCGTCGGGACAAGTCGCTTCTATTTTCACTTCCTACAAAAAAAACTGTTACTCTATTCCTAAAGTCACTAACACAAAACAAGACTATGAACAACAAATAGATAATATTCACAAGTACAACATACAACGAAGTCCCCCACCCCACACTTATAATTAAGACATGTCCCCATGGCTTGACAATATAAAAAGCAGTGAGGTAAAGAAACTTCCCTGAAGGGTCACTCTTGATCTGAAACTGTGTCTGGGTTCACGTTGCAGGCGCGACCCAGTGCTCTCAACCAACCCATGAACTTCTTTTCCGACTTCACCTGTCGGTCAGCCACAACATCAATGCGGGACCCCAAGTCAGTGACGGAGGTCCACAGTCCAGTCATATCCCGCTCCAAAGCATCCATCCGAGTGCTCCGGCGTGGCTGTGACGATCCTGCCTCATCCCCTCTAGGAGGGGCTGTGATCTCAGTAGCTTCGGCAACATCAGAATCATCCTCAGACTCAGACTCATCAGACGAGTCATCATTGCGTCGTATTGGCTCTCTTCCCTCTTGCCCAATTTTTCTCGCCCGGAAAGGGTTTTTTATAGGTAATTTCCCATCAACTCAGGAGTTCTCTAGAACATTAGCAAAGCGGCATATACGGGTGACAAGCGAAGGGAAGTAGTGGCCTTTGCTTAGTTCGGGCGATCGGATGAACATTTCTTCAGAGAGGACTCGGGTGACATCAAACCCTTGGTGAGTCATGAAGAAGTAGATCATAGCGGCCCGTGGCCCATTTACATCGGTGGTATTGCTGGATGGTAGCAACCGAGTGGTGATGATAGTGAACCAACATTTGGCCTCCCAAGTAAGAGACTTGGAGTGCAGAGTCGTCGGTTGTGCTACCCATTTGGGCTGTCTTCCAGGTATACAGATGACCTCCAGAATTCTGTCCCAGTCAACCATCGGGCGACTAGCCATGATGTAATGATCATCACCCGTGAATGCGGGGAGGCGATACACCTTGCAGATGACCTCTATAGCAGCATTAACTGGGGTGTTGCGCACAGTCACAACCTTGTCCTCGTGTTCCGGCAGGTTTGCATAGAACTCCCTCACTAACTGAATATTGGCTTCCTCGGGAGCCTCAAAGAAGATGTCCAGCTGACACCTCTGTAGCTCATCAAACATATTAGGGTATTCCTTCATCAAAGCCTTCCTGTCGATATGGACCTCATGGAGTAACTTCTTGGCAAGTTTCTGATTGTACCTTGCCTCTGCTTCTGCAGAGATGAACCGAGTGCCATCAAATCGTGGTGCACTGGGTTGGCCCCTAGCTCGTGAGGAGACTCCTGGGCCACTAGTAGAGGACCCAGTGTTTCATTTCTTACGGGCTAAACTCATAATACCTGTCAAAACAAAGAAACACGTATTAGGATGAGCCTAAAATGTGTGACTATGGGTGGTTACTCATACTTTACCACAACCATGTCACAACATCTCCTTATATCACCATTGAGGCAATTTCTCAAATATATTGTGGGCAAGGCATTTTCTTCACATTCATGTCCCCAAGGGAATCAAGAAAACTTCCCCAATTCAACTATCTACTACACCCACAGATTCCACACTTTTTGTTAACCATCACCCACCAACAACACCATTCCAAACATTCAAAACATAGCCCCTTCACCAAACATATGCTAAAAACGAAATTACACTAAAAAGAAGAAGAAGAACTAAATAAAACAAAATCCTATTACTAACACTACATTAGAACAACATTAAATAGCATAATGCAACAAAAAAGAAAAAAATAGAAAGTAAAGAGAAGAGGGTCGGAATCATACCTTAGGGGGAAAAGATGGGAGTGATTGTGAAGGAGGAAGAAGAAGAAGAGAGTATGGAGGAGAGGGTTAGGGTTTAGAGAGAGAGAGGTATTAGTGGGGATTGTAGGAGGAATTGTTTATTTTGATATAGGGAATGGTTTTAAATATTAAAAGAAGAGTGGGAAAAAGAGAAAAAAAAATTTAAAATTTCTGCGGACGTCGCCGCGGTTTGAGACAGAGTCCCCCGCGGTCGTTACCGCGGTCTGAGCCGTGGCCGCGGTGAAAATTTAAACGTTCAGTGATTTCCGCGGTCCTCGCCGCGATCCACGGTCCACCCGCGGTCCTCGCCGCGGTCGCGGCTGGCAAAATTTTTTGTTTTGTTTTTTGTCTTCTAAACACGAAGTTACATACTACACTTACAACAAATTTGTGGGTTGCCTCCCACGCAATGCCTAATTTAACGTCGTGGCATGACGCAAGTGGTTGAGCCATCACTCCTCCTTCGCGTACTGGGGTTCTTTCAAATTGATCACTACTGTATCCCTTTTTTCTTTAACTATTCCAAGGTAGTGTTTCAACCTTTGCCCATTTACTGAGAACTTGTTTGTACCATCTTTTGACTCAATCTCAACAGCTTCACTTGCAAACATTTGCACCACTCTAAATGGTCCTGACCATTGGGACTTGAACTTACCCGGAAACAATCTCAGCCTTAAATTATACAATAATACCTTGTCACCGGGTTTGAAATTTCTGTCCACAATGTGCTTGTCATGCATCTTCTTCATTCTTTCCTTGTAGAGCCTCATGCTTTCAAAGGCTTGATATCTAAATTCTTCCAGCTCATGCAACTCTGTCAGTCGATTTTGTCCAGCTGCTTCGGGATCCATATTCAATTGTTTCAGTGCCCACCAAGCTCGATGTTCTAGCTCCACAGGCAGGTTACAGGCCTTCCCAAATACCAACTTGTATGGTGACATGCCTATTGGTGTTTTGAACGCAGTTCTATAGGCCCAGAGTGCGTCATCAAGCTTCTTTGCCCAATCAGTTCGTGTGGCATTCACCGTCTTGGTTAGTACACTTTTATCTACCTGTTGGACACTTCAACCTGCCCACTGGTTTGCGGATGGTAAGAGGTAGACACCTTTTGGCGTACATCATACTTTGCAAGCAATTTCTCGAAGGATCTGTTACAGAAGTGAGTGCCTCCATCACTGATGATTGCTCTTGGTATCCCAAATCGGGTGAATATATTCTTTTTCACAAAACCTATCACCACTCTTGCATCATTAGTGGGCAACGCTGTAGCTTCCACTCATTTAGACACGTAATCCACAGCAACAAGTATGTATTTATTGCCAAATGAGCTGACGAAGGGGCCCATGAAGTCAATCCCCCAAACATCAAACACCTTTACCTCTTGAATCGGGTTCATGGGCATCTCATGGCGACGGGAAATGTTCCCGATTCGCTGGCATTCGTCGCAGCCCTTCACCCATAGGTGTGCATCTCTAAACACTGTTGGCCAAAAGAACCCGGCCTCTAACACTTTCGTAGCTGTCCTGGCTCCTCCAAAATGTCCTCCATATGCTGATGCGTGACAAGCCTGCAAAACAGAAGATTGTTCTATCTCGGGGACACACCTCCAGATCATATTATCAACACAGATTCTAAACAAATAAGGCTCGTCCCAATAATACATGCAGCAATCACGATAAAACTTTTTCTTTTGGACAGATGAGAAGTCATGGGGAACAATACCGCAGACTAGGTAGTTTGCAAAATCTGCATACCATGGCGCATCCTCAAGACTGGCTGCGAGCAGCTGCTCGTCTGGAAAGGTTTCCAGGATCTCTTCGACCTCGACTGATTTTTCAGCTCCTTCAAGTCGCGATAAATGATCAGCGACTTGATTTTTTGTGCCCTTACAATCACGAATTTCGAGGTCGAATTCTTGCAATAGTAGCACCCAACGAATCAGGCACGGCTTATACTCCTTTTTCTCAATTAGGTACCTAAGAGTTGCATGGTCAGTGTATACAATTACCTTGGAACCAATCAGATATGATCGGAACTTGTCAAAAGCAAACACCACCGCCAACATCTCCTTCTCCGTCACTGTGTAATTGAGTTGTGCACTGCTTAGCGTTCTGCTTGCATAGTAAATCGGATGCATCAACTTATCTTTTCGCTGCCCCAAGACTACTTCTATAGCATAGTCGCTGGCATCACACATGAGCTCAAATGGTTGCTCCCAGTTGGGTGCAACAATGATGGGTGTAGTGATAAACCTCTTCTTCAGTTCCTCAAATGCCAACCTGCAATCATTAGAAAACACAAAGGGCTGATCCTTTTCAAGGAGTTTGCATAATGGGTTAGCAATTTTGGAAAAATCTTTTATGAAACGCCGGTAGAACCCAGCGTGTCCAAGAAAACTTCTCATCGCCTTGACTGAAGTGGGCAGTGGTAGCTTCTCAATCACGTCAACCTTAGCATGGTCGACCTCAATTCCATTACTGGACACTCGATGCCCCAGGACCATACCTTCTTGTACCATAAAATGGCACTTCTCCCAGTTTAGCACTAAGTTTGTCTCCACACATCTTTTAAGCACTCTCCTTAAGTTATGAAGACAGTCTTCGAATGAATCTCCCACCACGGAGAAGTCATACATAAAGACCTCCATAATATCCTCCACCATGTCTGTGAAGATGGCTAACATGCACCGTTAAAAAGTCACGGGTACATTGCAAAGCCCAAAAGGCATTCTCCAAAAGGCAAAGATGCCATACGGATAGATGAAGGACGTTTTCTCTCTATCTTCGGGGGCTATTGATATTTGATTGTACCCCGAATATCCATCCAAGAAATAGAAGTGCGATCGCCCAGCCAGCTTGTCCAACATTTGGTCAATGAAAGGTAAGGGGAAATGGTCCTTCCGGATGGCTGTGTTCAATTTCCTGTAATCCATGCAGATACGCCACCCTGTGAGTGTACGAGTTGAGATCAACTCATTGTTCTCATTTTTTACAACAGTCATTCCCTTTTTTTCGGCACACATTGGACAGGGCTGTCCAATTACTATCAGAGATGGGGAAGATGATTCTCGCATCTAACCATTTGATTACTTCTTTCTTTACAACCTCTTTCATGTTTGGGTTCAGCCTTCACTGGTGTTTCCTGGAAGGTCTGTGCCTCTCTTCCAGGAGAATCTTATGCATACAGAAGGCTGGGCTGATACCCTTTATGTCTGCCATGGTCCAGCCAATGACAGTCTTGTTTTCCTGCAGTACCTGTACGAGCCGTTCTACCTGCACATCTATCAAACCGGATGATATGATAACAGGCAAGGTCGAATCAGGGCCTAAGAACACATACCTGAGGTGATCTGGGAGTGGCTTAAGTTCCAACTTGGGTGGTTCCTCTATTGATGGCTTTGCTGGAGGAGTGGCCCTTTTTTATAGCTAAAGGAACTCGAACTGAGGTTCCCTTGACCAAAATCCTCGGCCTTCCAGTGCCATGACCCATTCAGCTAACCCTTCACCATCCATTTCTTTTAAATTCGTCAGAAATGCCTCTAATGGATCTTTTACAGTTAGGGTTCTATCATCTTATTGTAGGATTACATCCACTGCCTCCACTAGAGAGCAATTAGCATATTCACTGGGTCTCCTCATAGATTGTTATACATTGAATATGACTTCTTCATCGTTCAATCTCATTTTTAATTCCCCAGTTTCACAGTCGATCAGTGCTCTCCCAGTGGCTAAAAATGGTCTCCCTAAAATAAGGGGTATCTCCTCATCCACCTGACAATCCAAGATAACAAAGTCTGTAGGGAACACGAACTTCCCCACTTGCACCAACACATCATCAAGAATACCAGTGGGCCTCTTCACTGTGCGGTCAGCCAGCTGTAGCAACATCAAAGTTGGCCTAGCTCTACCAATGCCCAGTTTGGTGTACACAGCTAGCGGCATCAGATTTATGCTGGCTCCCAAGTCACACAACGCCTTTGCAAAGGCATAACTTCCAACTGTGCATGGAATAGTGAAGCTACCTGGGTCTGACATCTTTTGAGCCATCAGTTTTGCCACCACTGCGCTGCAGGTCTATGTCAAAGTTACAATGGATAGATCTTGAAAATCAAACATCCATGACATTAGATCTTTCATCATTTTATCATAACCGGGCATCTCTCTCAAGGCATCCATTAAAGGAATATTTAACTGAATTTGACGCAGCATCTCCATGAACTTCTTATATTGGTATGCCTTCTTTTGTTTGACCAGTCTCTGAGGGAAGGGTGCAGGTATCATCCTTTGTGCATTGCTTGCTGGCTTCTCTCTGTTAAAATTTTCTGCACAAGAGGTTCCACCTGTTCTGCAACTTGCTCATTCATCTTTTCTTTGCCTTTTTCCTCCTGACTCTGCTCAACCACCACTTTAGTAAGTTTTGTTGGTTCATCTACCTCTAATTGAACTGGAGTGGCTGGTGTAGTATCCTTGCTGGCTTGTGCAATTTCCTGCTCTTTGTCTAAATCTCTCCTATTCCGGAGACTTACTGCCATCAGTTGATTCGGATTTTGGTCCTTGGGGTTTATGTTTGTGTCTGCAGGTAAAGTTCCCTGAGGACGGTTGTTCAAAGCCATGGACAACTGACCCAGCTGCGTTTCAATATTCTTTATGGCTGAATCATGCACTGTCAATTTTTCCTGCACTTTATTATTTGTCCCAATAAGTTGCTGAAGCATACCCCTGATTTCCACCATGTTGTTATCTTGCTGCTGAGGGGGTGGTTGGTATGTCAATTGTTGCTGATTTTGTTGTGGATAGCCCTGTGGTTTCTGATATGGTACTGGCACCAATTGGTTTTGAGGGTGCATACCCCCAGACTGCTGCATATTAGGCTTGTACTACTAATTTTGCTGCGGTCTCCACTACTGTGCTCCTTGCCTCTGACCCCTATAGTTGTTAACATAATTCATATCTTCCATTGCCCCTTGATATTCGCCTTCTCCGCTCCATGAACACACGTAGGACTGATTAACACAGGGTGTACACAGTCCTCCATTTGTCGTGTCAACAATATGCACATGTTTGGTATATAGGTGTTTATCGGGCGGGCTGGGATGGGCTGGACACAAAAATGGTCAGCCCGTTAGGGTTACGGGCGGGTTGTTAGCGGGCTGAAGTTAACGGGCTGGTGGCGGGCTGGGATTTTTCGGGTTCTATAGGGCCCGTACGGGTTCGGGCCTAGCGGGTTCGGGCGGGTCGGGCTTTCGTTTTTTTTTCAACTATCTTATATTTTTCTTTTTCAATGTTATTGATAGTTAAGTACTTAAGTGTTTTCAAACTTTTAAGGGTTAAAATTAAAAATTAGAATTGAACTTTTAAGGGTTAGAATTAAAAGAACAATCTAAAAGTCTAAAACATAAAACATATTAACATAAATGCATAAGTCTATATAAAAAATATTGAATAAGAGTATAAGACATTATGCAATATAAAAAATTCATAATATTTAAGTAACTTTGATATTTTTATTGAATAATATATAGTACTTCTAATTAATTTGCAAGTTCTTTTTTGATTTTTTAAATATTTGAACTTGCAAATTAAAAGTTTACAACAATTGTTAAAAAAAAAGAAGTAATAGTAAATCAAATGTTTTGCATCATCTTTGTAAGCTCTTCCATGTCAATGTGAGGTGCTTGGTTTCCGGTATTATAATCGGTACCATAAACCATTATATCTCCAATCTCTCGGTCTTCCTCTTCATCTACCTCGTCGCGCCCTTGATTTCGCCGTTCTGATCTAATCCAATCTCTGAAGCACACTAGAACTTCCAAAGGGTTGCTGCCCAATGAATGACGGGTAGCTCCTAGTTGCTGTCTTGGTTGGCTAAATGTGCTCTCTGATGCAACTGTTGAAATAGGCACATTTAGAACGTCTTGAGTCATGGCCGAAAGAATAGGAAACTGATTTGTGTTGCTCCTCCACCAACTCAGAGGTAAAAAATCCTTTGTGAGGGGATCCAGTGACTTTTGCAAGTAGAATTGGAGTTCATCAATATTCCGGCTACTAGTTTGTTGATGCTCTCCTACTATAGACCAAATCAAATAATCTTGAACATTATCATCATCTTCCAAATTTGTTCCAGATGTTGAAGTATTACTTGAAGGAATATTTGCATCTACAACCGAAGAAGCATCAACAATGTTAGCATAATAATTATACAAAATTTGTAAATGTTTGTGCAGATCAGAAATACAAGTCTCAGTATCAGGAGTTTCAGTTGGTCCAATATCCATATAAGTATATAAAGCACTGATTAATTGGCGACACTTTATCATTTTAATAGTAGGGTTTAAAATAGCACCAATTAGAGAAAGTAGAAACTCAAACTTCAAATCTTCAATTGATATTTGATAACTTGATAATTAATGTCACACTTCACTTGAATAATTGAATTAGAAATTTATGATAATAATACTTTTGTAATGAAAGTATGAAACTTGTAAGTTGAAACTTGAAAGCTTGAAATAATGAGCAATTGAGAATATTATCAAGAGATAATTGAGAGATAATTGTGAGGAATAATGAAAAAGAAAGGGAGTATTTATAGTTTTTTAAAAGGATTCAATTGCAATTTATAAATTATAAAGGGGGGGGGGGCTAAAATATAAATAAAATACCAAATTTTGGCTGTTTTTGACAGATTTGGCCGTTGGCCAACGGTCATTTTTGAAATTTGACCATTGGCAACGGTCAGATTTAATTTTTAAAAAAAATTAGGTGATTTAGCGGGCTGTCGCGGGCTGAGGCCCGTTAAGAACCCGTTAAGGGATTAACGGTTTGTGGCGGGTTCGGGTACCCGTTTGGCGAAAACTTAACGTTACTAGCCCGCCCCCTGTCCAACCCGTCCCAACCCGCAAATATATGCACAGTAACGGGCTGGACCGGGCTGACCCGTGTTGAACCGGGTTGTTAGCGGGTCAGCCCAGCCCGATTAACACCTCTAGTTTGGTACCCATCTCATCTATCTTCTTTATCAAAATACTCACTTGCGTTAGAAGTGTGGCCATGTTCTCTACCTGCGAATTATTTGGCTCAAGAGGCACTGAATGCACTATGGGTGCCAGTGTTGTACCTCTAGTCATCCACCCTGAATTTTGTGACATCTTATCAAGAATAATTTTGCACTCCGTGAATGTTTTACTTAAAAATGCACCTCCAGCTGACATTTAAGTCAGCTAGCTCATTCCTGACATTTTCGTTGACATTATCTACGTCACCCATGTCAAATTCGAGTTGGTGTGATTATTGAGATTGTTGAAGTCTTTTGTTGGCACGGTTCAATGCCCTGAATGTTTTCTCGGGGTCTGAGAGTCCTTCTAGCAGTTCTCTAGTCCTCGAAGAACTTCTAGGCATACACCTACTTTCCACAAGAGTTCAAACGTTAGAATTTCAATGAAAAGATTGGGTATAGAGAAAACTGACTACCCTTAGAATTTTTGTACTCCTCTCAATTGTAATTGATAACACCGTTAATTTCCCGACAACGACACCAAAATTTAATAACGCCAAACTATGCCTTATACAAAGACACACACGGACGTAGCAAATATAATCTGAGTAACTCTGCCCAGAGTCGAACCATAGAGAATTAACCTATCAATTACTTTTGACGGATTTACTAAATTCACAGAATCAATTTCCCCAAACTTTGTAATTCACAATTGATGATATTTCTAACAACTAAAGTCTGAAAATAATTAACAGCTGAAAATTAATTATGCTTGATGTGTAAACAGTTGGAATAAGGTCTAAGGTAATGGTTTCCTCCGTTAGTGATTTCCTTGGTAGTATGTTTCTTATAGCGATGCCTTAGTTGTCTCTATCAATCAAGAACTCTCCAGCTATCATAAATTTCTCTCAAGCAATTATGATAATTTACTAGACGCACTCTCTCAAGCTACGCTAGCTAGATTTACATTACCGTTCTTTTAGATTGCATCCGAGGTATAGTTATCTCTAATCCAACCTCTAAACCCTCGTTTATGACTCTCGTCTATACTCCGGGAGATGTTGTTCAAACAACTACCTAAATATGCGCTCTCTCTCAAGAAGATACATAATAAATAGGAACGGATAATTGAGGGCCTTTTCAACTAACCACAATCAAAACGTAGATGAACAAATAGAGATTAACAACCAATTCAAACTATATTAATATAACAACCAAGTCATCCCCAACGGGTTTCACCAAAACCTTAGATTAAAGTATTTAGCTACTCATGACAACGTAAGAATAGACTACGAAAATATTCATAATGGAAAATTGCAAGAAAAATAGAAGAGAATAAGAACTATGATGTTTTGGGTGATCTCTCACACTTGTTCTTCTTGCCAAAATAATCTCAAAATAAGCCTACTTCTCTTGGGCGTGTTTCCTACATCTTATAAGGGTTTTACAAAAGCTTTTCTGAATTGACACTTTGGCCCCTTAAATTTCTGGACTGTAAACATGCTGCCGTGGCTTTTTACAAACAGCTTTTCTGAGAACACTGCCTCCAACCGCGGTGAGTATGCTGGGCCTTTTTGTCTCCACGTTCCTTCTCTTTTTTTGCTTTTTTGTGTTTGGGTACTTCTTGAGTAGATGTTTTCTTCACGTTATTGTCTCTAAACACTTCATGTTGCTTCCTCACATCTTATATTCCTTGTGAAACCAAATAGCATTAATTAAAGCATTTTATTGGCAACTTACATTATAAAACAACAATAAAGCATGGGCAATTATGGTGTAAATAATAACTATATAGCCTATTATCAACTACTATATAGTATTATTGATAAATATTTGTTGCCATATGTCAAGTTGGTGTACAAAAGTCATGGTATACCGTTTTGAATATAAATTTAAATTCAATTTGGGCGTTTGGTTCAAGACAAGTTATATTGCGATTGATTATTTATAAATTGTAATGAATTTATTAGAAATGCAGAAATTATAATCTAAAAGTTAGTAATGTGCAGACTGATCATGTATAATTGTAATGCAAGAAGTTATTTTATTTTAATCTAATACATGTATTGCAAATCATAACATTCTTACCGCACCTTTTAACTCGCATATAATAGTACATAAATTCCTACATAATTTTTGCATATATTATATGTTATCAACAAGTATAATACTAGTCTGAAGGAAAAAACTCTCTCTTGACAGTAATACCACCTTCAAACTGTCATGCAACAACTCATACAAAACTCAGACATTGATCTTGGAAATTTCATTCCCCCAAAACCCCTCGATATGACCAATGAATACGTTGGGGCAGAAGATCAAGATCAAATACCTTCATCCAAAGACAAACTCCTAGCTTATGAGATGATGACAGATTCTGAGACAATACAACTCGAGAATAATGCCAACCCAATTGATTTCCCACCCTCATGCTCAACCCAACCTATGGAGGAAGAAGAGGTCGAGGAAGAAGATTTAACTACACTGAATGCCAAAGGCATCAAACACATCCGATTAACCAATGAAAATCAAAACCGTATGTACTCTCCATGTGAGCCAAAAGTCTTGGCTCACATGTCCACAACTATAAAGCATGCTCCCATAAAAGAGGAGATTAATAGCATTCATACCTCTAATAAATTCTCCTCTTTAATGAAGGAAGACAATAACTCCTACAAATCTAAATTCCTAACGGATAATCTCAGTGACAAACATTCCCCCAAAACCACCTCTGTGTTACCCTCGATGCAGTCCTTATCTCCAAATAACACACAAGCCAATCCGGTTTTGCAAAGTGGTATAGCAAAACCATGCAACATACTAAACCCTAACCTACTGACACCTATGCTAAATACTACTACAAATCCAATTGATCACCCAAATCTACAAACAACCCATAATTTTGACATACACTTGGCCGAACCCACTGGCCAAGTGTCACCAAATCTTAAAAAATCAATCACCATTAATCCTTCTCCTCAAGGCACCTCAAACCACATGCAAATACAATCTTCAACAAAAGATTTTCAATCATTACCTCCAAACACTTACTCAAGCAATACTTTCTCCTCCTCTATATCAACTAACTCCACTCCTCACAACTCCACAAACGACTCTCACACTACTGCAAATCTCATAACAGTTTCTAATGGCAAATCCACCAAACTTCCTGCTGCAAATACCCTTCCACCCACCCACTTAATGTATCACCACCACTCCCTCTGAACCAAGACCCAATGTCTTTGATCGATCAAGGCCTTCGGGGACCTGCGACTTTCTTTCTCATGACCATAAACGGCCAGGAAGTGTGGATTGTTCTTCAAAATTCGAACTTCCTAGCCCAACTTATCTCTGAAGGAATGACCCTTGCCATGGAGAACTATATTAACCACATGTGGATGGCCAATGTGCTAGATCATCTAGCCTCCGCCATGGCTCCAGCATTGTTTAACAACATGCAAGCCCACTAGAACCTCCCACACCACTTCAATCCACTCAACAATATGAACATAATCTACCAACTCCCTTACTTTATGCCCGAGGAGCAAGTAACAAACAACCCCATCTTTTTCCCGTAGCATCACCCAATACCACTCAACATCCATCACCAACAACAACCCCCTCCCAATGAGCAAGAACAAGAGGAACTAGAGATGGAAGACGAGTTAGTAGAGGAAATAATAGTTCCTCACCGCAGGGGATCGTTCACCGAAATTTCAAGCATCAGAGAAGCATCTCTCATGCTCTTTCAGGAGATGGAGGACAAGAAATACGTATTCAAATGTCCAGTATCCCTCTACAAATGCTCCATAACAATACGACCTCCCATTCTAAAAGAAACAAGGAATTTCGTAGTGGTTCTGAGCCTATATCTGAGAATACACACCCAGATACTACAACAGAATCAACCACCCCCACAAATCTAGCTCACATGAATAGCCTATCAGTTTAGTTGTCTGTAATATATGTGGTGCTAATGACAATGATTTTAGGAGAAATTTTCTAGAGCTCCTTCATATGCACAACCCTTGCATGGTTGCCCTACTGGAAACAAAAATGGCTAACCATGTAGAGCATATAAATGCCTTTCACTTCAATGACATGCTTGAAGTCCCTGCTATTGGACTTACTGGAGGCATTATCGTCCTTTGATTTGGAAACCTTGTCAATGATAATCTCATCAACAAAGCACACGAGGAGATACACGCCATGCTTCAGGTACACTCCAATCACACCCCTTGTCTTCTTAGCATTATTTACGCTACCACTATTATTAATAGTCGTAATACCCTATGGGATAACCTCCGGTCCACTGCCTCCAACTATTCTAGACCATGACTACTAGGGGGCAAATTTAATGAAGTCCCGCCCTAGGGAGATAAGTGGGGCGGTAGAACCATAAACAATAATCATGTTTCCAACTTTTGGTCTTGTTTCAACCAATGCCGACTAATGGACCTAGGTTATAAAGGAGATAAATACACTTGAACAAACTGTAGGGTTAGAACCGATGGATTAATCTTAGAAAGACTCGATAGATTCTTAGCTAATGACCAATGGGTAGAACAATATCATGACGCCTCTGTAACCCACTTACCTAGAACTCCTTCGGACCACACACCCCTCCTTCTAAATGTTACCAGGAGACCTCGGCAAGGTAACAAGACCTCAGGCTTGAAACCTTCTAGTGTCACCATCATAGCTTTGAAAATTTAGTTAAAAATAGATGGCATAGAAAATCCTTAATGGAAGCTACTAAAACCTTCCAGCTTCTTTCTTCTAAATGGGCTAAAGTTACTTTTGGAGATACCCATAAAAAGAAGCGGTAAGTTCTAGCCAAAATTAATGGAATTCAAGCATCCCCGCGCTACCCCACTAGAACATTCCTATAACTCTTAGAAAAAGACCTCATTAGCGAATACAATAACCTTCTCCTAATTGAGGAAGATTACTGGAAAATGCGATCTCACATTAATTGGATTAACGACGGTGACGCCAACACAAAATTTTTCTATATTAATGTTGTTAACCGACGACGCACTAAAAATATTGCATTTTTAAAAAAAATAGTGAGAGTGGTTCCTAGATAACTGAACCGCAATAAATTCTAAACCATACCTTCACCTATTTCCAAAACGCTTTCACCTCTGAGCACATAGTCACTCCTCAGAAAAATATTCTCGACTCCCCTACTAGTTCTGATAACATTGACCTTACCTCGTTAGATTGCCCTCTACAAAACCATGGAATTGTGCGTGCCATTTTTTCCTTCAAACCACTTAAAGCACCCGACCCAGATGGCATTCACCCCTTTTTCTATCAAAAATATTGGAACCTTGTTAAAGACTCGATCATATCCTACTGTCACGAAGTTTTCAACACCCTCATTATTCCTGAAAACCTAAACATGACCCACATTTGCCTAATTCCTAAATTTTCAAATGCCAATAACCTCAATAACTTTAGATCTATAGGTCAATATAATATCATCTACAAGGTAATCACTAAAATCATTGTCAATAGGGTGAAACCTTTTCTGGATAAGCTTATCAGCCCCTACCAATCTAGCTTCCTAAAAAGAAGACGCACTAGTGACAATGCCATTATTATCCAGGAAATCATGAACCATTTCCGAATAATGAAGGGGCAACGGGGTAAGCTGCTCTTAAAAATTGACCTCGAAAAAGCTTTCGATAGACTAGAATGGTCCTTTATCTACCGAGCCCTTCTTTTTTTCCCATTCCCACCGCGCATAACCAATCTCATCATGAGTTGTGTCAGCACTTACCAGAATCGCAATCCTAGTAAATGGCTTTAGAACGGAGTTTTTTAGGCCAACAAGAGGTATTAGACAAGAAGATCCAATGTGTCCTTACCTATTCATACTATGTATGGAACTCCTCTCCAAATACATTTGCCACCAGGTCAATATTGGCCAATGGGACCCCATTCAACTCAGTCAATCAGGGCCACCCCTCTCTCACCTTTTTTAGGTAGACGACCTCACACTATCAGCAAATGCAAATGTTAAAATAGTCTAGACCATAAACCGTTGTCTGGCATTCTTTAGCCAATTTTCGGGTCAAAAAATAAACTCTAGGAAATTCAAAATAATCTTCTCAAAAAATCGCGACTCCTTTACCCGAAACCGTCTTGCTAATATTTTCAATATTAATAGTAGTCATATCTTTGGAAAATACCTAGGATTCCCAATCCTCCCGCATAAACCAAAAGCTAATGACCTCCAGTACATCATTGACAACATGAATTCCAGATTAGGTGGATGAAAAATAAACTTTCTATCCATTGCCGGTAGAACTACACTAGCCAAATACATTCTCAATTTTATTCAAAACCACTCCAAGCAATATATCCTTCTCCCCTCCTCCATCCTTAAAAAAAAATCGACAAGATCCAGCGTGACTTCATATGGGGTCCTACAACAACCAGGAAGAAAATTCACTATGTTAATTGGGATATTGTTACTCAATCTAAGCGAGACGGGGTCTACGTATAAAAAAAAGCAAAAGACAAAAACCTAGCTCTACTCTCCAGTATGTCTTGGCGCCTTTTCACCAATCCTACCTCTATATGAACCACCACTATAATCAATAAATATAGTCCTAAAAGGAACCCCACATCTCATTCCTTCATCTGGTCTAACCTCCTAACATGATGGAAGTACTACTCAAGGGGCCTTTCATGGATAATCGGACCAGAAAATATTAATTGTTGGTCATCAGCTTGGATTCCCAACATCCTATAACTCAGCTCCCTTGTCCAAGGACCTCTAACCCAACAGGACTCCATTCTCAAAATCAAAGATCTATGGGAAAATAATGAATAGGAATAATCTAAATTGTCCTTTGATCTCCCTCTTCACATCACCCAAAAAATCATCTTTATTAAGATATCAGAATTACAGGATGCAAAAGATATCCCTTTCTGGGCTCTCACGTCAAATGGCTCCTTTATCACCAAAACAGCCTATAAACTCATCTCCTCACAAAGCAACATTAACTACAGATTCCAATGGATCTGGAAGTTAAATAATCTTAACAAAATAAAATTTTACTTATGGTGATGCTTTCATAATCGTCTTCCCAAAAATGCTTATATATATCACATAGGCTTAAATATCGACCATGTATGATCAATTTGTAAAGGAGCTAACGATTCTCTAACTCGCATTCTCTTCGAATGCCCGATAGGCAAGGGCTTTTACGAGGAAGTAAGCCCACAAAACCAAACTCCGAATTTTAATCAGACCACTGGCTTATGAAGCTCAAAGAGTGGACCATTAATGTGGACCACCTAAACGTCACTTGGAATGAATTCTTCCCTTTTGCCATCTAGCACCTATGGCTTAACAAAAATAATAACCATTTCAATAACTTATGTAAGCTTCTTGCCCTAAACCTTGTAATGATGCGTTGTATGGAATACAAATACACCGCTTTATCTCCGACCAATAACATAAACACAACACCAATAACAGTAAAATGGATCCCCCCATTGTCAACTGACCTAATACTCAACATTAATGGGTCTTTCAAAGGCCGATCCCGTGCTTTCGAGCGATTCTTCCCGCAAAAGGCAGATCTTTTTCTTTCCCTATAGCAAAGGAGAAATCGATGGAATATTCCGGGATAAATCCAGTAACTAGATCATGGGCTATAAAATGCCCGCTTATGGCTACACCCCTATATACATAGAACTCATTGCGCTAAAAATGGTCTTCTTTTAGCAAAAAATAATAATTTTAACAACTTAGAGATTGAAACTGATGCTACTGAAATACCACAATTACTTTTCTGTAATAACTGTTCTCTATACTCTAACCTTATTAATGAGTGCAGATTGTTAATGATCAGACATAATTTTTGCGAAGGGAACAGACTCGCACACTTTTTGGCGAAAGAAGCAACCAAGCAATACCCCCTATCAATAATGCTCCATCCACCAAATATTTGTTGGAAGTTGTTCCAGGAAGACAAATCCGGGACAACTATTACTAGGCTAGTATCTTCCAATGTTCTAAACAATCTAGCCGAGCTTGGGACATTAATAGTTTTTGTAATATGACTAGCAGGCCTCCTGGCTCAGGTGTTTTGGGTGCCACTCCGGAGGCACCACCGATATGTAATACAACTACTTAACTATTAATATATACTTCGTCGTTCAAAAAAAAACAAGTATAATACTCCTTCCGGTCTGTTTTAATTGGATTTTTGGCCTTTTCTTGTGTTTACAATATTTGATTTTGTCATATCTTGCCTTTTCTTGTGTTCACAATATTTGATTTTGTCATATATCAAGAAGAAATTAACTCTTTTTTTTTTCCAAAGTTGTCCTGGGAGTAAAGAGTCCAGGAATATCTGTTATATTTTCAACAAATAAATTAAGACTAATATGGTCAATTTTATTGATTAATGCTAAAAGGTAGATTTCTTAATAAATGTGAAAACAATAAAAAAAATCAATTAATGTATGTCGGAGGGAGTACAAAACAATGTATCGTAATGCTGAAATTTATGCAAATATAGTTTTTTCTACCAAATATACTGATGCTGAAGTTTATGCAGAGTATTATACATGCAACCAAATTTGGCCTCACTGTACTTTGGGGTAGGGGATCATTTATGTGTCATTAATCCTCATCTGATTTCTGTAGATATTAGGTGACATCTAAATAGAACTTTAATAAAGACTGTATGCCTTGTTTTCTTTCTTCACTTAATCATGCTAACACATTCTCTCTTTATTATGAAGAATCTTTCCTGCAAAATACAAACAAATATACCCTTCGATCCATAATAATTGATTTTTTGGTCTTTGGCACATTCTTTAAGAAAATACGAACTCTTAGAGAAAAAAAATGTATTCACTAAATTCTCATTAATTAATATTACCTTGAGACAATGGGAATTTGAGATATGTAAATAAGGGTAAATTTTAGAAAAATTAAATTAATTCCTTCTTGATTATATAAAAAAATTATTTTAAATTAAAATAAAAAAGCCAAAGGATCATTTATTATGGACAGGAGGGGGTACAATATTAATTTTGTCAGATTTACATAAATATTCTTCTCCGTCCTCCCTCCATATTTTGTACACCCTCCGTCAAAAGAATAAAGCTGCAATAATTAGATTTTATTTTATTGAGAAAAGCTCCTTTAGCTCATCTTTTCACAATCGAAAATTAAGAAAAATGGAACAAAAGAAGACTGGGATTCGGTGTAAAACATGTTCCTCCTGCAAAAATATCAAATAGTCGAGCTTATTTTTATTGAATTTAACACGAATGTAGTGGAAATAATTAGGAAAAGATCGTGTGATTTGAATTTAATTAGTCAGATTGTTTTAATTATTGATGATTAACATTCCATTATCTAAAGCAACTATGTTATTGATTGCAACAAGTGACCAGCCAATCCCTTTCATAATTTAATGTTCAACTTCATTTGTATTATGTCTGTGCATATACGAATCAATCGTAATTAGTTACCTTAGCGTTACCGTCAATATCAACAAATGCATAAATTCAAAATGTATAAAGTCACAAGAATTCGAGCTACTTTCATTAATAGCACACTATTAAAAATATAATACAAAAGATTAACATTAATTAATGATTAACAAATATGGCAGTATAATATTTATATATATAGCAGATTTAATTCAATTCAAATC
This sequence comes from Nicotiana sylvestris, assembly GCF_000393655.2. NCBI lineage: Eukaryota > Viridiplantae > Streptophyta > Magnoliopsida > Solanales > Solanaceae > Nicotiana > Nicotiana sylvestris. The sequence continues at coordinate 174,912,428 of NC_091060.1, read as the reverse complement.
AGTAATAATCAAGTTGTTTAAAAAGGCAGTCCTAGTATTTAATATATTTCCCTATTTTTTCTCTTCATTCCATACCATGTTTTATATTTTCTTTAGAAACCAATCCATTCCATAACAGATTTTTCCTTTCCATACATGGACCTTTTTATATAATGTAATGTAGCAAATTATACATCTTTATATTCTAACAAATAAAATACATATATTTACGAAAAAATTATAATGTATGTTTGTGGTGTTTATACATTATAAATCATATATTTGTTTTAGGAAAATTCATATATTCATATATATATATATATATATATGCATATGTTGTTTATATATGTCTTTATATTTAATTATATATCATCGATCCATTCCATAATAATTTTTTCCCTTTTTACACATAGACCTTTTTATTCAACTTAATCCTAGCAAGATTATATATTTGTATATTCCAATGGAATAAAATACATATATTTCGTGAAAAAAAAAATATAATGTATGTTTATGGTATATTATAAATCATGTGTTTTTTTTTAGGAAAAATTATGTATATATGCATATGTTATTTATACACTTATTTATATTTAAAGAGATTTTATAAATATGCCATTTATATTTTGAACTAATATAACATGCATATTTGTACAAATTATCCGTATATAAATAGTATATGTAGCATATTTTTTTCTTCTATATACATATTAGTGGCATACTAATATTTTAGATTAAATTTTATGTACGGTATATGCTAGCAATATACTTTGAATAATATCAATATAATAATGTAGTATGATGTATATATAAGTTATATATGTGATATATATATATATATATATGACATATTGATGGAATATTTACATCGTAAATTATCACAATATAATATACTTGAAATATGTTAAATGTATATTTTTAGTTAAAATAAAATTGTACAGAAAAAAGTTAAAAATAAAATTGTACAGAGAAAAGTTTAAAACTCAAAAAAGTAAGAAATACTAAAATTCTCATTGTGTAGAGAGAATTATTTTTGAGATATTCTTCTTTCAGAATCTTTGATATATTTGGGTAAGTGTTATTTATGGAAGAAAAAAAGAAGTTATAGAAGAGTAAGGGAAAAGGAAATGTAGTAAAAAGTATATTAATGTAGAGGGATCCCTTAGTTAATAGAGTTATCAAAATGAAAGTGCTAAAAAAGTAAAAAAAAAAAATGTTATTTTTGGAATAAACAAAGTCTACTATCATTTATGATAATAATTTTTAAAAAGGGATCAAGCATGTAAAAATCTCCAAGAATTACCTCTCAATTCATTGTTATTAATGAGTTGAGCCCGATCGTGAGATTACATGTTGAACGTCTGATGGCACTTTGCTCCAACTTCAACTATAGGTGTTTATCGGGCGGGCTGGGATGGGCTGGACACAAAAATGGTCAGCCCGTTAGGGTTACGGGCGGGTTGTTAGCGGGCTGAAGTTAACAGGCTGGGATTTTTCGGGTTCTATAGGGCCCGTACGGGTTCGGGCGGGTCAGGCTTTTTTTTTTTAACTATCTTATATTTTTCTTTTTCAATCTTATTGATAGTTAAGTACTTAAGTATTTTCAAACTTTTAAAGGTTAAAATTAAAGATTAGAATTGAACTTTTAAGGGTTAGAATTAAAAGAACAATCTAAAAGTCTAAAACATAAAACATATTAACATAAATACATAAGTCTATATAAAAAATATTGAATAAGAGTATAAGACATTATGCAATATAAAAAATTCATAATATTTAAGTAACTTTGATATTTTTATTGAATAATATATAGTACTTCTAATTAATTTGCAAGTTCTTTTTTGATTTTTTAAATATTTGAACTTGCAAATTAAAAGTTTACAACAATTGTTAAAAAAAAAAGAAGTAATAGTAAATCAAATGTTTTGCATCATCTTTGTAAGCTCTTCCATGTCAATGTGAGGTGCTTGGTTTCCGGCATTATAATCGGTACCATAAACCATTATATCTCCAATTTCTTGGTCTTCCTCTTCATCTACCTCGTCGCGCCCTTGATTTCGCCATTCTGATCTAATCCAATCTCTGAAGCACACTAGAACTTCCAAAGCGTTGCTGCCCAATGAATGACGGGTATCTCCTAGTTGCTGTCTTGCTTGGCTAAATGCGCTCTCTGATGCGACTGTTGAAATAGGCACATTTAGAACGTCTCGAGTCATGGCCGAAAGAACAGAAAACTGATTTGTGTTGCTCCTCCACCAACTCAGAGGTAAAAAATCCTTTGTGAGGGGATCCGGTGACTTTTGCAAGTAGAATTGGAGTTCATCAATATTCCGGCTACTAGTTTGTTGATGCTCTCCTACTGTAGACCAAATCAAATAATCTTGAACATTATCATCATCTTCCAAATTTGTTCCAGATGTTGAAGTATTACTTGAAGGAATATTTGCATCTACAACCGTAGAAGCATCAACAATGTTAGCATAATAATTATACAAAATTTGTAAATGTTTGTGCAGATCAGAAATACAAGTCTCAGTATCAGGAGTTTCAGTTGGTCCAATATCCATATAAGTATATAAAGCACTGATTAATTGGCGACACTTTATCATTTTGATAGTAGGGTTTAAAATAGCACCAATTAGAGAAAGTAGAAACTCAAACTTCAAATCTTCAATTGATATTTGATAACTTGATAATTAATGTCACACTTCACTTGAATAATTGAATTAGAAATTTATGATAATAATACTTTTGTAATGAAAGTATGAAACTTGTAAGTTGAAACTTGAAAGCTTGAAATAATGAGCAATTGAGAATATTATCAAGAGAGAATTGAGAGATAATTAGAGAGAATTGAGAGATAATTGTGAGGAATAATGAAAAAGAAAGGGAGTATTTATAGTTTTTTAAAAGGATTCAATTGCAATTTACAAATTATAAAGGGGGGGGGGGCTAAAATATAAATAAAATACCAAACTTTGGCTATTTTTGACAGATTTGGTCGTTGGCCAACGGTCATTTTTGAAATTTGACCGTTGGCAACGTTCAGATTTAATTTAAAAATAAAATAAAAAATTAGGCGATTTAGCGGGCTGTCGCGGGCTGAGGCCCGTTAAGAACCCGTTAAGGGCTTAACGGGTTGTGACGGGTTCGGGTACCCCTTTGGCGAAAACTTAACGTTACTAGCCCGCCCCCCGTCCAACCCGTCCCAACCCGCAAACATATGCACAGTAACGGGCTGGACCGAACTGACCCAGGTTGAACCGAGTTGTTAGCGGGTCAGCCCGACCCGATTAACACCTCTAACTTGAACTATGCAATAACAAAATCTCCCTTGATTCTTGCCGTAAGTGTTTGACATCCCTAGTATGACACTCAAGATATGGCCTAACATCAATAAATAAAAATCATAAAAAAAATCATGATTCAAATTTTAAGAGCTAGTTTGGCCATGAAATTTTTTTTCCGAATTTTTTTCACTTTTTTTCAAAATCAGTGTTTGGCCATAAAATTTTCAATTTTCACTTGAAGATAAATTTTGGATTTTTTCGAAAATTTTAAAAACTCCAAAAAGTTATTTTTCAAAATTTTCACTAAGATTACTCACAAATATTCATAAACAACCCAAAATTATATTCATGTCCAAACACAACTCAAATTTTCAAATACCATTTTCACTTGGATTTTTTTCCCACCTTTTTCGAAATTTTATAATTCTTATGTCCAAACGCTCATTTAGTGCTGACATATTTTTCACATCTATCTAAATCTTGATAAACTTACTTATTCGGAATTTATGCTAGTAAAAATTATAGATAATTGATAAAATGTCATGGTGTTTATAAGTTCACCCTAAATATCACACCAAACTTAAAACCAATATAAAAAAATTGTTTATAGGGTAGAGCAAGTTCTCCTTCTAGACATCCAGCTCCAGGTCACAAGATGAACCATTTTCTCTTGAGCCGTATCCTACTGTTGGGACACATTCTTTACAAAAATAGCCGAACGAATTTACTTTTTATTTTTCTAATTAGTATACACATTATATATGATTATAAATATATATTATATATGAATTATATATTCATCGACTATTTTTAGTTTAAGTGGTCGAGTGAAAGGCTATTTAAGTAAATTCTTTTTTTGTGGAGTGGCCTCAGTTCGTAACTAGTAATACCCAGAACACTTGAGACCTTAACATTGTACAAATGACACCAAGTAGCTACTTTAAAGAGCTGTTATTTATGAATTAGTCAGTATGTCCTGAATTTTAAATTTTTAGGGATAAAAGTGTCCTGAAGTTGAGATTTTCAGTTTAAAATTTCAAGACAAATTAATACTGGCTAATCTCTAAATAGCATCCCTAAAAATGGCTATATGTGCACTTAACATTAAGGTTCACCCATTAACAAAAACAAAAGAAAAAGAAGAAGAAAACAACAATGAACTACTGACTGGTAAATATGAAATGTGACCCCACACAATCCAAAGGCCAAAATGGATAGCTAAAGAAAACACTTCGTGTCAGTTCACAATCCAAATGAACTGTCTTCGTTTTCTGAATAGCAAAAAGCCATAGCCAACCAAAGAAGCAAAACCAAAGCCATAACTGAAATATAGAATAGAAAAGGGGAAATGTTAACAGCACCTTCACTTTCCCGCTTTAAATCTCCATTTATTAGCTGCCCTCTTAAGCTCCCTTCTTCTTCTTCTTCTACTTTCTCTCAGAAATTTCATCAAACACATCGTTCACCACATTCTTACCCATGTGTTAGAGCTGTGGATCTTGATCAAAACACGGTTCTCTTCTTTATCAAATTTCCCTTTTTTGTGCTTTTCTTACATAATTATCTCTTAATTTTGGTTTTGATCATATTTTTTGTGTTGGTAATAATGTACTTGGCAGGTTATTGCAATTACGGTTGGGGTAGTCAGTGTTGCTATTGGAATTGGAATTCCAGTTTTTTATGAGACCCAAATCGATAATGCTGTAAGTTTTTTTTAATTTATTTTCATGATAATATACCCTTTGGATAAAAAGTTGTACCATTCTTGCTTGTTGCAATGACATTAACTATATGCCACTTAAGCAATCAAAGAGAAATGAATGACTTTTGTTTATTTATTTCATGACTCTTTCAGCTGAAATTTGATATATTCTCTGTTTAATCAGAGGTTCTGAATTCTACAATAGTGACTTCAAGTACTAATAATTGGATTTTAAATTTAAACTTTGCACATATTTAGTGAATTTCATAATACAAATACAAGATTTAGGAGAAACCTACTGGGTTTGGCGTTTGGCCGAACCTGTATGTTGCCTTCTAGCTCTGGCCCAGTGTTTAGTAGTTGATAAGTGTACATTTTGCAGGCCAAACGAGACAATACACAGCCCTGTTTCCCCTGCAGTGGCAGCGGTGCACGTAAGTTTTTCCGGAGCTAGAGTTTCTCATTCTCCTATATCTTGAAATTTTCAAATCTATTAGCACCAATGACCCTAGAAGGATAACGTTATGACTACAGACTACATATGTACTTAAAAATGTGATTACTACATTATTCATTGGTAGCACTCTTCAATAAATTTGAGCTGAAAGGCTGTTCAAGGAGCAGCAGAACTCGTCTGGAGGTGCAAAGTGTTTTTTTTCTATACATAAAATAAATTGAGGCTATTAAATTAAGAGAGAGTTCACTGTTCACCCCCAAATGCTTGGAAATTTAGTTTCTTTTCTCAAGCTTACGATAAATTGTGAAAACTAGTAATTTCTTGTTATTGAAAGAGTGCATTGGTTTAATACAAGGAGAAAAAAATTTGTGTGGTTGTATTGCTGATTTTATACCTGTAAAATGTAGTTTTTCCAGGTAATCATTCGCCATTTTGAAATGAGACGTGGGAAAACATCTTCTATAGAATAAGGGCAAAATTTTCAATGTCCTAAAGATAAAAGTAATAAGTAAATGTTCTGATTCCCTTATAAAATGAACTCTGATTCATGCCTTTAGATAAGAATACTATTGTACTTTTCTGATGGTTTTTGGCGACTAAAAACATATTCACCATCCTTGTTTTCCCGCTCTATTATGTCTTATAGGTCTTGGGGAACTCAAAAATGGTTCATTTGTGTATTCAATATTCAGATATAACTTATTATTTTCCCATAACAATGGGGCTTCCATTTGCTATAGATCTAGTCATGTTAATTCCCAAGAGAATTTAGATTTCGCTTTGAGCTTTCCTCAGCTCTTATCCTAATTATGTTGTTGCGTGTATCAATGATCAGAACATATGGAAGTCCAAGCAAAGACACTAAACTAAACCACATTTCAAATGCTTCCATAGATCTTCTGCTGGCTGACTGAAAAGTTTGTATATCTTTGAATTATTATGTATGACTTGTTGATCAAAATCGCAGACAATTCGATAGGGCAAATTGTGCATTTCTTATAAAGCTTTCCAAAGGGCTTATAGTATGTATTTAGTATTTTATTTTTTAATCATATAACTCGTATGACATTTCAGAGATGTCGTTGGAGGGCGATGCTCATCCCTTCAACTCCCAAGCATATATCTAGTTCCTTTAAGTAGTTCCCGAATTAAGCTGCCTACACGAACGGCCAATTACTCGATGAGCGTCTAGGATATCTGTGGCTCTGATCTAATGCTTTTGTATTTATTGTTACTTCATTCTGGCTAAACTTGAATTTCCCTCCATGAATGACATCATTGTAATTGTGAAGTGTTTTAGTGCTGACCATAAGGTAGTGGAATCTGCTCCGGAGTTGTTCGTTATGGAAGAGAGTGACAGAGAATGGTGATTTATATTTCCTTAAAATTTGCTCGTAGATTAATCTTGATAATTGCAATCTGAAACATCAAAGTGACTCTTGGGCGTTATGTGCCATCAATTAAGGTGTATAGGCAATGCAGCACGGAAGAAGAGAGGGGAATTGATTAATTGAACCATAAGATCTTAGTGAGGTTCGATTATTCAAAAACTCACTTCAGTAGATTTTCTGACCAATGGCTGTTGATCCAGCTAATCTTTAGAGGCTAACATCAATTTTGTGGACTGATTTAGAGCTAATACTTAAGAGGAAAGGGTTTATACTGCAGAGAAATGCAGATTTTGCTTGGGTACTGGCAGTGTGACAGTGGAGCTTGGAGGGGGTGAGACAGAAGTCTCTCGGTGCATCAACTGCGATGGCGCTGGTGGTTTGACTTGCACAACATGTCAAGGCAGTGGCATTCAGCCTCGGTACCTTGATCGCAGGTGAGTGACATTTCTTTACACCTCTTTAACACACACACACACACAAAAAAAAAAAAAAGAAAAAAAAAAACTTATAACTAATGCGACTTCTGTTCAAATATTGTATGATAAGGAGAACTAAGAACTCAGTCTTAGAGAAACTAATATCGAGAGTGCCATTTTCTCTTGGACAGGGAATTTAAGGACGACGATTAAGTGCAAGAACATTCACCATGGATGCCACAGCTTGTTTATTGTCTAGAAGACCTTGTCATTTTGACCTGGATATATTGACTAAATTTATGTAAAATTCAATTCTCCTTCTCCTCTCTCTACCTTTTGTCAGTTCAAATTTTTCCTTTTGCATTTTGTTCTTACATGTAATCATTAACAAAATGGAGTAATACAGTGATCTCAATACCGGCTTTGTCCAATTGCTAGCTGTTGTAAAAGAGCCAAAGATGGTTTGTTTGAAGAACCTTTGAGGCATGCAATGAAAAAGAGCAGTTGTGTGTATTGCATTTTCTCTTTGGATCTAACTTATATACACCAAGGGTGTAAAAGAATTTTTATATTCTCATTGTAATTTAATTTGTTGTAGCGAGGAGTCAGCCTTATTTTCCAAGTTAGTAATCCAATTTTCTCGTAACATAACCGAGTACTAATTGAGATCGCATTGAATGTTTCTTTTTTGAATTGGTTAATAGACAAATGGACTCTTTGATCAAAAGAACTTCCCTTTCCCACCTGCTTCTCTTGCAATTCACTTAGCAAGTCAATCACACATTGAAATATTATGCTGCCCCTCTTTAACACAAATTAATTGTTCAAACCACGCTCCCTAGGTGAAAGATATGACTTACAAAATTGTTAAAATAGATTAAGAATCAAATAGAAGAAAAATGTCTCAGAAGATGTACAAATATGTAGGATGTGTTTGGTATAACGGAAAATATTTTCTTGGAAAACAAGTAGTAATTTTATTCATTTTTTGGTGTTTGGTACGCAAATTAAGAAAAATAACTTCTCAAGAGTATTCATAAATAATTTAGATACAATAAACATGAAGCAATAAACTTTCGAACCAACAACCTTCCGAACCCACAAATTTCACAAACTTCCGAACCGCTAAACTTTTGATACCACAAACTTTCGAACTCGTAAACTTTATAATTTCTAAACCCGTAAACTTCCAAACACATAAACTTCCGAAATCATAACTTTGGAATTTGTAAAATTGCGAACCTGCAAACCAAAAGATGAAAAAACTAAAACTGAAAATATATTTTAAAAAAAAAAATCCGAGGGGGGGGGGGGGGGGTGTCACGACCCAAGTTCTCCCTCCATGAACGGTCGTGATGGCACCTAGTCTCTACGACTAGGTAAGCCTAACAAAATTTGAGAAAATAAAATAAAGATACGAAACTAACAATTTAATAGATAAAAATAATTAAGGAGTTTAAAATGCCGCTTGACATACACAATAGTAACCCTCTCGAACTGAACATAGCACTCCCAAAATTCGTAATTTCATGAAATCACACGCTACAGAAGTACATAGTGTTTAATCTCCAGAAAGTCTGACAACGAAGAAAAATACAGGAAGTCTGTAACTAAGGGAGGAATAGAGAGGGACTTCTAGATCTGCTGACGCGACAGGTATACCTCGAAGTCTCTAGATCGCCTCGCCTCACTAGAAGTATGGATGAGAAGAAGAACCTGGATCTGCACACGAAAAACATGTGCAAGAAAAGGCATGAGCACACCACAACGGTACCTAGTAAGTGCCAAGCCTAACCTCGATCGAGTAGTGACGAGATCAGGTCAGGGCCATATTAGTATATATATATATATATATATATATATATATATATATATATATATATATATATATATATATATATATATATAACAAGACAAAACGGTATGAAATATGACAGTGAAGATAAAAGCTAACAGTCAATGAAATGAAATCACAGGAAAAAATCACAACTAAGTACACAGAGAAAAATAGCAGGGGATCTCCCGGGATACCGCCCCGTAGTCCAAATCGTAAATGTGCAGGAGGATCTCCTAGAATACCGTTCGTAGTCCCAAAGTAAACATGTAGAGGGATCTCCCGGAATACCGTTCCGTAGTCCCAAATATAAATACACAACCCAATCAATACACACAACAGTCTCAACAAGAAATATACAGTTCTATTCAAGTTCGTATCAATGAGACAAGCAATTTCTACCCTAAACATGCTACACAGAGTCCAGGTAGACAGTTAAAGCAGATAAGACAGTTAAGGCACGTAAACATACTTTCCTACGCTAAACAGGAGGCTACATATACTAGTATTGCTCAATTAAAGGAAAACTTAGACATTTACTTAACGAAAACAGGATTTTTCAACAATTAGCACGTGTATGCACTCGTTACCTCACATACACGACATTCATATAACATCAGTACCAAAATCTTAAGGGGAGTTCCCTCCACAAGGTTAGGGAAGCAACTTACCTCGAACCGAGGCTCAAAATAAATCTGATATCACGCTCTTGCCACGAGTATCCAACTCCGAGTGGCCCAAATCTAATCAAATCAATTACATAACATAAATATAGCTACAAACAACTAATTTAGCTAATGAATTTAAAGCTAAAGCGAGAAAATAGGAAAACGCCCAAAAATCTTCCTTAGGCCCACGTCTTGAAATCGGGTAAAAGTCACAAATTATGAACACCCATTCACCTACGAGTTTAACCATACCAAATTCACTCAAATCCGATACCAAAATCTCGATCAAAATCTCAAATTCGGCCTAAGAACTTTTATCAATTTCCCCCAATTTTTCACCCCAAATCCGAAATTAAATGATGAATTCATGTTTATATTATTGGGATATAATTAAAAAGGAGTTAGGAATCATTACCCACAAACTTCCTCCGAAAATCTATCTAAATTTCGCCTTCTACCGAGCTCTCATTCAAATTTTGAAGTTATAAACTCAAACCATCATTTTGAACTTTAAAAATCTACCCAGTGATTTCCTTAATCGTGATCACGGAAACACCCTCGCGATCATGAAGATTAATTTAGCTGGCTCCCAAGTTTACACTATGCGAACGCTTAACATCCCACGCGAACGCAATGCACTCGCTGCGCAGACCTACGCGATTGCGGTTGACCTCACGCGATCCCGAAGAGTAGCACTCTACTCTACTGCTGCCTCACTCTTCTTCGCGGACACGGCATATCCCACGCGTTCGCGATGCACCACTCCACCATTACTACTCGTTCACATACTCCTGCCCGCGAACATGATGAACAAAACTTCCTCCGCCTCAGCTAAACCTACGCGATCGCGAACCTCCTCACGCGATCGCGAAGAAGGATCTTTTGCAACAGAAATATCATAAAAAATCTACCAACTTCTTAAGTCAAAAAATGACCCGTTGAGCATCCGAAACTCACTCGAGGCCCCCAGGACCTCAAGCAAACATACCAACCAATCCTAAAACACTATAAGAACTTAGTCAAGCCCTCAAATCACACCCAACAACGCCAAAATCATGAATCACCCTCCAATCCAAACTTAATGAACTTGAAACTTCGAAATTCTACAACCGATGCTGAAACCAACCAAACCACGTCTGATTGATCCCAAATTTTGCACACAAGTCATATTCAACACTACGGACCTACTCCAATTTTTGGAATCGGATTCCAACCCCGATATCACAAATTCCACTACCGGCCCAAAATTCAAAAAATTCAACTTTCGTCATTTCAAGCCTAAATGAGCTACGAACCTCCAAAACACAATCCGGATACGCTCCTAAGCCAAAATCACTCAAAGGAGCTAACCGAATCGACGAAATCTCATTCTAGGGCCGTCTTCACACTGTTCCAACTACGGTCCAAATTCTAATGCTTAAGCTCCCATTTAGGGTCTTAAGTGTACCAAAACACTTCGAAACTCAAAACGAATCATCCCGGCAAATCACAATAGCAGAAATAAATACGGAGGAAGGGGGGGGGGCAGTTAATAGGGGATCAGGGCTCTAACTCTCTAAGTGACCGACCAGGTCGTTACATCCTCCCCCTCTTAAAACATTCGTTCGTCCTCGAACGAGCATAGAGACATACATATCTTTGAAGCTTCAGACCTTTTAGGCTTAAGTTTTCTTGGAAAACACTAGCCATTTAGGCTAAAGTTTTGTGTTCGCCTATATCAGCTTGAAAACAACTTCATGCTATATTAGCAAGAAGTTTTAACTTATATATCCTTGAAGCTTCAGAATTTTTAGGCTGGAGTTTTCTTGGAAAACACTAGCCATTTAGGCTGAAGTTTCCTGTCAGCCTATATCAACATGAAACAACTTCATGCTATAAAAACATGAAGTTAGCTTATATATCCTTAAAATTTCAGAATTTTTAGATTGAAATTTTATGGAAAACACCATTCATGTAGTCTGAAGGTTCACGTGAGCCTATATCAACGTGAAACAAGTTCATGCTATATCAGCATGAGGGTTTTGCTTATATATCCTTGAAGCTTCAGAATTTTTAGACTGAAGTTTTCTGAAAACCACTACTCATGTAGTCTGGAGGTCCCTGTGACCTTATATTAACGTGAAACAACTTCATGCAATATCAACATGAAGTTTTAGCTTACATACCATTGAAGCTTCATAATTTTTAGGCTGAAGTTTTCTGGAAAACACTACTCATGTAGTCTGAAGGTTCCTGTGAGCCTATATCAATGTGAAATCACTTCATGCTATATCAACATGAAGTTTTAGCTTATATATCCTTGAGTCTTCAGAATTTTTAGGCTGAATTTTTGAGAAATACTTTTTGAATATTCCGATAATTTTAATGTGTTAAATTTGAAGTTTTCAATTTTTTTTAAAGATCTGTAAGTGAGGACAAGTAAATATGATTTGTAAATGACTGTAATTAGGATAAAATTATTACAAATAAATAGGTGTGAACTGAATTCAAATTTTGTTTCTTAAGTTCAACACTTAAAAAGTAGGACGAAATAATTGTAGAAACATATATCATGAAGCTCAATCAGTTGAAGATGAATCTAGTTCAAGTTTATGGTTTTTTGATGAAGTTGTTGAGAAGAAAAACTTAAGAGGAGAGGAGATCTTTGACGAGGGTTGAAGGAGATCTTTGACAAGGGATGGAGTGATGAATGATATCTTTCACAAATGAGGTTGCAGATCATGGGATCACTGCCTTATGCATGTTTTATATCTTTTGTCAGGGGTATTATTGTCATATTATTACGTATTTTTTGTCAGCTAGCTACCAATTTAATAATTTTTAAAAATAGGATACAAGTTAAAAGGTTGTACAAATATAGCAAATAACCCCCAGATACTTGGTGGGAAGCCCAAAGTCCAAACAAAAGAAGAAAAAAAAAGAATTTTAGGGAAATTTTGTAAAAAGACGTCGACAGCAGGGTTCGAACCTGCGCGGGCGAAGCCCAACAGATTTCAAGTCTGTCTCCTTAACCACTCGGACATATCGACGTTATTGATGTAGCTTTTCCTCGAAACTAATTTGGGATGAAAATATGTTAATGAAGGAATTTGTAGGGTTTAAGATTCGTCTTCTACATCTTCCAACTGACAAAAACTCCAAACATACTGAATTCAGTATAGGGACATTGGAAGTAAAAGCCAAGTAGAAATCATCATGCTGTATATAATAGGATTAGGACTAGGGGATGAAAAAGACATAACATTGAAAGGTCTAGAAGCTGTGAAAAAATGCAGCAAAGTGTATATGGAAGCTTACACTTCACTTCTCTCTTTTGGTCTTTCTCCCAATGGCCTTTCCAATCTGGTTCGACAAATTACTACTAATACAATTTTTATTGTAATTTCAGTTCCAATCGTTAGCTGTTAAAAAAGATATGATTTTGATAATAAGGTTTGGATCTTCTTTCAGGAAAATCTATATGGAAGATCAATTGCAATTGCAGATAGGGAAATGGTGGAGGAAAAAGCTGATGATATCCTTAATGAAGCTCAATCTTCTGACGTGGCTTTTCTTGTTGTTGGTGATCCTTTTGGGTATTCTTTACTTTTTCCCCTTTTATTTAGTTCCAGATTTTGAATATGCTTATCTATTTGAATCAACCCTTTTGTTTATTCAACTTTCAGTTGGTATGAGCTTTTGAACTTAGTCTTTTTTAGTTCAATGCTTGTTGTTTTTTTCAATCTTGTTTAACTTTCCAGTGGTTAATTTTTGTGAAAATGTAGATAGGCTATGAATGACTCCCCTTCTTGAGTAACTGGTACCAATTTTGAAGTTATAATTCATCTGAATTCTCTAAAACTGAGAATAGTAGTAGGTGCTTCTTTAAGTTTTGATTTTATGCTACAAATCATTGAACTTTGTTACGAAAGACCAAGTAAATTATCAATAGTTTAATGGTCATCTCGTAAATTTAACCTTCAATCTTTGGATGATTGTTTGGAATAAAGAATATTGTGTTGCTTCTAACCATGTTAACGCATTTCTCTTCCAATATTAGTGATGCCTTGTGTTTTGAAATTGAAATTGGCATTCGAAATCTCTTCTAGGAGAAATCATGTAAATTTTATGTTGAGCCTCTATCCCAGGATACTTAGATGTACGGGATGACTTGCATACTGATACATGTTTTTTGATTTAACGAGCTTTGTTGTTATATGTTGGTGAAGGCTTAATGGTAATCTTCCTTGAGCGGAGAAAATTTTCAGACGTTTTGTTTAGCTTATTGATTTGAATAAAGAAGTGAAAATAGCAGACATGATTCTTTTCATGCTGTCCTGTGAATGTTCTATCACTTATCTACTTCCTTTTCTCTCTGTCTTATGTCAATATTCAACGCAGAGCCACAACCCACACTGATCTTGTTGTCCGTGCTAAGAAGTTGGGTGTGGAGGTTAAGGTGGTACACAATGCATCAGTAATGAATGCTGTTGGAGTGTGTGGCTTACAGCTCTATCATTATGGAGAGACAGTTTCCATACCTTTCTTCACTGAGACCTGGAGGCCTGATAGTTTCTATGAGAAGATCAGAGAAAACCGAAAGCTTGGACTCCACACACTCTGCTTGTTGGGTAAGTAGCTATATAACTACTTTCTTTTCTTTTTGATCTTTCGTGGTCTGGGTTAATTTGCATTCACCGATGACTAAACCACCGAGCAGCCTATTTAGCCCATAAACACAGGTTATCAACGTAATCCTGCCTATCAAGATTGGAGTAGATGGGCTCACAACAATTGCGTAGTTGGAATTAGTACATGAGATCTCGTTACTCCCATATCTCAACCACTAGACCATCCCCTTGGGTATAGCTAATTAAGGACATTATAAGTATTGTTTTACCAAATGTATGCCATATTGAAAATAAAATTCTAATTGATGGCCTTTCATCTTTCGCTTCTACTGGAACCATTCCACTCATCATACGCACTAGTTTTGAGAGGGATCAGTTCTCAAGCATGGAGACTGCTGTAGTATCAACAATGAGATACTCTACTTGAAACTAGATGTTTCTAGTTATGCCTTTGTAAAACTTTGCTGATAACTTATGGAGCTACAAAAAGATGCGAGTTTGATCTTTTATTGCCCTACGTTTTTAGCAGTCATCTCCATTTAATGGTGTCTTCATCTTCTGATTTGCAGATATACGAGTGAAAGAACCCACCATTGAGTCTCTTTGCAGGTTAAACTTCAGTATTAGTGTATTACTTCCATTTGTTTTTAGATGACTTACTCATTAAATGGTCCATGACCCGATTTTGTTCTCAGAGGGAAGAAGCAGTATGAACCAGCCAGGTTTATGACAGTTAACACTGCAATAGAGCAGCTCCTAGAGGTTGAAGAAGCCCGTGGAGAATCTGGTACGTTCACGAGTTTTATGCTTTTGCTTGAGAAAATGATAATCCTCCAACAGAAGCTATCTTGGCTCTGGCAGTTGACTAGTAATAGCCTTTTTCCTAAAGGTGAAAAAGTGACTATTAAATATTAATAACCTATTGCACATAGTTCATAGTTCGTCCAAGTTTGCAGTACTTCACTTTGGCGATTTTACTTGTGATAAAGATGTGATTTACTCGATTTAGAACTTTTAAGAACTGCACCTGCAGTATCTCCATGCTTCCTTGTAAAGATCCACGTTTGTGCTTGGTTTGTCAATAAATTTCATTTACAGTTCAATCATATCCACAATGCTTGTATAATTGTTTGCCCTAACATGCCTATACACCATCCATATGATAAGTTCCCTTAACAAGATTGAGAGCTTGCAAGTGATTTTCCCATTTTTATAAGCACATCGAAGATATCGCTCTGAAGTCAGCCAGTATGATAATGGACTTATGGACATGGTTTAGGTTTAGACTCTGTAGGATGCAAATGTGCCTCTAACCCTGGCTTAATTTGCAAAGATGACACATTCATTGTGTATAATTGATATTACTTCGAGTTTTAACCCCGGTTTTCTGACTGACATTTCATTTGCTATCTCACGTTTTGAACTTGCAGTATATGGTGAAAATACAATTTGTGTTGGTTTTGCGCGGCTGGGGAGTGAAGACCAGAAGGTGGTTGCTGGTTCAATGAAACAACTTCTGACAATTGATTTTGGGGCTCCATTGCATTGCCTAGTCATAGTTGGCAAAACACACCCTGTTGAAGAAGAAATGCTGGAATTTTATGGGCTTTAGAAAACTTATATTAACATGAAAGAAGGTTCAGTAATAGCAAACTTTAAAAAATGTTGTATTCATGGTTTGCCTTTTGTAACATTCCATTCTTTTTGGTGACTATCCATTTAGGCATTAGATGAGTATGATATATTTTTCTCTGTAAACTCTTCCCAAGTTCAAGCAACTTAATTTATTTTCAAGAATTATTGTAGCTGTATCTCCAGATTGTTCGTTATTTTTATTATCTTTCACAAGTATTCTTATTATAATACCAAGATATTTTGGTTATAAAGTAATATTTGTTGTGCCAAAATATTCTTATATACTGATTCACGCTTTGTTAATGCTAATAATTTAGAAAAAAATTTGTAGATAATGTCTTTTCTTCCAACCAACAGAAAGTTTCGGACATTTCAATATTAAACACTTAGAAGAGCCTTCATCTAGAGTTTTCTTGCAGCTTTCACCCCATTAAAGTAAGGATTTAAGTTATATACTTGACCAATTATTACAGTATTAGTATAGTTTAAGCTATTACAACATTTAAACTCTCAAAGTAATACATTTGCAAGAGACAACACAGACTAAAGGCAAAAGAGTCTCCAATTTTATAGATGCTTTAAGACCAATTTGCCGATTGCCATGACCGACTTTTCAAATTGATTTTTAACTCCAAGTGGGTGTACACATGGGTGAAAGTGAGAGAGTACCTCTTCCTGGTGGGAGGTAGCAAGTATCCCGTCGAAATACACGTAAACTGGCGGGGACACTATAATTATATATAAAAAAGGGTTATGTTAGTTTTGACCTTACAACAATAACATACTCAGTGATTGACCTTGTTTTCAAATTAACTACTAAAATCAGTGGTGGGAATTCGATTATATTATTATATGTAGTGCTTTTGTATAATATCTACAATGCTCAAAGTATTGTAGTATCATAATTTTTTGCATTTACATTACCAACAACAATAATTGACAGATAAAGTAGCTAGTTCATCAGTTAGAAAATATGTGATCTAACTATATTCTCTTTATTCGTATTGTATCATTTTTTTAATTGTCTTTTAATATGTGATCATTTTAAGTATATGTGATGATCTCACTTATTTCAAGAATGTTCTCACAATGCTACCAGCATATAGATTAGGTGTAACATAAAAATCTAGTTCCATTAGTTCCATCATGCAATGAACCCTATTTATTGCAGTTGTTGAAGTAAACCAATCGATAGTAATTAAAGCAACAGAGACAATGACAGTTTACCATATTTTCACAGGTACCAAATGATATGCTCGACATGAATTATTTTCTTCACACAATCATAAGTAGAAGAGATAAAGAAGTACCGGAGAGTAAGAGGGTGTTTGGAATTGCTTGTTTTAAGTGCATATTGGCTTTTAAACACTTTTTTAATTTGTGTGGTGTTTGACAATGGTAAAAAGTGCTTAAAAGCACTTACTTTTAAGCACAAAAAGTACAAAAATAAGCCAAAAGCCAAAAGTTGGATATTAACAACTTATGGCTTTTGGCTTTTAGCTTAAAAGCTATTTTTTATAAGCCAATCCAAACACCCTCTAATTCTCCTAATCATTATGAGATAAGCGATGCAATAGATTTTCAAATAACCCGCCATTAGATTAGGGGTCTGGAAAGTCACAAGGTAATTGGAATTGGTGTAATTACTATGATAGTAATTACGCAGCCTAGTAATTACACAGTTGTGTAATTATGACGGCCTATTTGTTGTCATAGTGTAATTACAAGTTTACTGTTTGGTTGCACAAGTGTAATTACACAGTTAAATTAAATTTTAAATGAAGTATTTATCAAAATTCAAAAGTTAATATAATAAATATATGCCTATAAATTTTTATAAGTATAAATAATTGTATATTTGGTATTTAAGATATATATTTTTACGTGGATATACACTAATTAGTAATCATATATTTATAACTAATATTGTAAAAATAATTTATATATATTTTCCAAATTAATAATATTTAGTTTAGATAGTTATAAAAACTAAAAACATATATTTTGTAAGAACATCATGGAATTCACGTTTGATAAAATAAATTAATATTTATAAATATAATATCATAACATTATTCAAAATGTTTGACAAAACTAATCTATCAATTCTAACTAAAAAATAAACAACATGCAATGTGAGCCAATACTACTAAAATAAGTAAATTGGAACCATGAAATAACACTATTTCAAAATCCAAAAAAAAAAAAATAGTTTAACATATGTCAAATTCCAACGTAGTAATAGTAAGTTCCAAACTAAACATTTTTCTTAGCAAACCTATGTAATTGTCGTCCCTCTTCCATTGAGGGTTTTCTCTCTCTACAACTGAGAGCCTTTTCCCCTCTGTGGGGTTTTATTCCTTGACCAAACTTATCAAATCTACAAGAAATCACTTCAATTTCACGTCTCAAACAGATTTCAACAAATAAACCTATCAAAATTGCTAATTTCATCCTCTATATTCCCCAATTTTGGCACACTTCCGTTCTCTATACCAAACCCTAAATCATAAGTATCAGAAATTTTACAGAGCAAATATGGCGGAAGAAGTTACGTAACGCCTTCATAAATTTCTTTTAACGGAGGAAGAAAAGGAGGTTGTGGCAATAGAGTTTCCGGATATTCAAGCAAGCATGAAAGAATGTGAAGTAAGTCTTCTTGGTAAGGTAATATCTGACAAAAGGTGAATTTTCATGGAATTAGGAATGCTAGGGAAACCCTATAGGATTACAGATTAGAGAAATCAAATGGAATTTTTTCTAGTTCATCTTCAAAGACAAGGAAAATTTAGATAAAGTTAAACTTGCTACTCCATGGTTATATGATAGATACCTCCTCAATATTCATCCTTGGAAATCAGGATTGGAGAGTGACTCTCCAATATTTAACGAGAGTAATATGTGGGTGCAAGTTTGGAACATTCCTTTACACTGGATGTCAAAAGATGTTGGTCGGAAAAGTAGGGCATGTGTTAGGAGGTATCATAGATATTCTCATTCCTGAAAATGGAAGTAAAAAGGGTAAGTATATGAGGCTTAAAGTCAAGATAAATATTAATAAGCCATTTCTTAGAGGGAAATGGATCAAGTTAGGTTTTGAAACTATATGGGTTGAATTATGCTATGAAAATCTACCTTATGTTTGTTACTATTGTGGCGTGCTAGGACATAATGTTAAAACCTATATCCAGAGGGAACAATATTTACGATCAGGAAATCTTAGAAGCGACCAGTTCGGGACATGGCTACGAGCAGAGAACAATGCATCTTTCTCGGAAAGTCAAAAGCATCAAGATTTTAATAATGATAGAGCGGGGCATACAATAATAAGAAATCGTAAATATAAATTGGTTGAGGAGAAAAGAGCTACAGGAACTAGAGAAGATTTGCAACATATGGAAGACAACGAGGACTCGATGGATACGTAGGATGGTATAGAGAAAGAGAATGTCCAGGTGGAGCAAAATGGATCACAGGGTAAGGAAGTTATGGATTTGAAAGCAAATGACGATGATAATTTGAATG
Source organism: Nicotiana sylvestris (assembly GCF_000393655.2). Classification (NCBI taxonomy): domain Eukaryota; kingdom Viridiplantae; phylum Streptophyta; class Magnoliopsida; order Solanales; family Solanaceae; genus Nicotiana; species Nicotiana sylvestris. The sequence continues at coordinate 174,892,921 of NC_091060.1, read as the reverse complement.
ACAAAGAGGAATTGAACCTGGTACATTATCTAGAGGAAGAAACAATCCAAATCTATAACAACAGTATGCCACTTGCTGATTCACAAAAAAAAGATATTGGCCAGCTCCACACGAATACTTTGCAAAAAACTAAACTTCCAGTATATTCATATTCGCAATCACTTTTGAAAGGATAAGGAGATATTGCAAGAAATCTTCATGATGCTGCGATTATGCCAAGTAAAGGGTTAGTTACTGATGTTTGTATACATGAGTTTGGGAAAGAAGACAAAGAGCAGGATGGTATTGAGAAGACGATGTTACAGAACCAAGACAAAGCTACTGGTGATGAACATAATGGAGTAAAGGTGAGTGATGTTGTTTATGGGAATGAAGCAGTCAATTTAAAAGAGCCTAATATGCTAATTGATATTCCGATTATGGAAGATTTCGGTTTAATGGGGGTAAAACGGAAAGATAAGGAGATAGTTATACCAATAACTATTGCAAAACGTCAAAAGAAAGAGGTGGTGCGAGAGGCCAGCCTGGAATGGTCTCCCTTGATGAAATGAAGTTGCTGGAGTGGAATTGTCGAGGGTTGGGGGGATCCTTGACAGTTCCCTATTTGAAGGAGAAAATGTATCTCCACTCCCCGGATTGTATTCTTCTATGTGAGACAAAGAACCAACAATCACGACTTCAGTGGCTACGACAAAAGGTTGGGATGCAAAATTCATACATTGTGGACCATGTTGCACTCTCTGGTGGACTCGTCTTACTCTAGAATGAATACACTCAGATAATTAACATTTACTCTTCATCCTATTTCATTGAGTTCTCCATTTATGAAAATGAAAAGAAGTTAGTTTTTGTTGTATTTTTGTATATGCTAGCACAAATAGAGAAACTAGAAAGAAACAATGGGTTGAACTTATTACTAGATCAGTATCTTGGGGAAACCATTGGATGTTGCTAGGGGATTTTAATGATATTATTGATAATTCTAAAAATCTGGGGAACTACGCGGGCTCCATGGACTTTTAAGGATTTTAATAGCCTTATTTATATGCTAGGAGCGATAGACCTTGGTTATAGAGGGAAACCTTGAACTTGGTCTTGTTACAGAATTAATGAGGGACTTATTCAAGAATGTTTAGATAGAGTTTTGGTAACTCCTAACTGGAGATTAAAATATGATCAAGTTACGATGCTTCATATTCAAAATGATGCTTCAGATCACGAATTAATTCTTTATTCCACAGATGGACTAAACGATCGCTGGAAAAAAAAATTATTTTGATAAAAGATGGGTTTGGAAACTCTGAAGCCCATGAATTAATTAAACAATCTTGGGTAACTGATTCTTCTGGTGATTGTCAATCTAAGGTGTGTTCAAAGATAAGAAAATGTCGAAATTCTTTAATCTTATGGAGAAAGAAGGGTGAATCAAACTCTATGATAAAGATTAAGCAACTGAAAAAATATTCTTAAGTTCACACAAATTAATCCAAAAGGACCTGGTCTAACTGTCATATCAAAGCTTAAAAATGAGTAAGTTAAAGATTATAAGGAGGAAGAAATTTATTGGAAGCAAAAGTCTAGAGTTCAATGGTTAAATGAAGGAAATAAAAATACTTCTTTTTTCAAATGTCTACTCTTCAAAGAAGAAGGAGGAATCTAATTAAAGGATTTGAGAATGGATCAGGAGAGTGTATTTGTGACAAAAATGATATGGTAAAGGAAATTGAGGGTTTCTATAGAGAACTATTTACTACTTCTAATCTTTCCTCTTTATCTCATGTTCTTCAGTCTATTCCCATTTCTATCGATGAAAACATAAATTTGGGCCTGATTAGTGAAGTAACTAAGAAGTTGTTTTCTATATGCATACTAATAAATCCCCTGATGTTAATGGAATGACTCCACTATTTTTCCAACAGTTTTAACCATTAATTTCTCATGATGTCTGTTTGGCAGTAAGGTGCTTTTTGAGACAGGTCAACTTTTACCCATTTGGAATCAAACTTTGATAACGTTGGTACCAAAAATAAAAATACCTACTACAGTAAATCACTTTAGACCTATTAGCTTATGCTCTACATTGTATAAGATCATTACAAAAATTCTGGTAAAACATATGAACCTTTGATGCCTTTACTTATCTCATTGAATCAAGCTGCCTTTGTTGGAAAAAGACAAATTGTAGATAATGTCGTGTTAACACATGAATTTATGGGGGTGCTGAAAAACAAACGAAAAGGAAAAGATAAGTTAATGGATTTAAAGTTAGATATGTCTAAAGTATATAATTGTGTGGAGTGGCCTTATATCCAGCAAATGATGTTACAAATGGGTTCTCACCAAATTTTTGTAAATTGGGTTATGACTGCTTCTTTTTCGTTTAACTTCAATGGAAAGGTTAAGGGTTGTGTAAAGCCATCTAGAGAATTAAGGCAGGGTTATCCTCTATCACCTTATTTATTCCTAATATATGCTGAAGGATTATCTGCTCTATTACACTCAGCTGAACACCAAGGAAAATTAAAAGGTTTCACATTAGGGAGAAGTAGTCCTTCTGTTTCCCATTTATTTTTGCAGACGACTCATTTATCTTTTGTAGAGCTGATATGAATAGCGTCGCTATGATTAATAAAATTTTGGATATATATGCAAGATGCTTAAGACAGATAATTAATTTTGAGAAATCTGCAATTTTTTTTAGTAAGAATACTATGGAGGAGGTAAAAGTTATAATATGCTCTTCGTTGAATAATATACGAATGTGTGAAAGGGGATGTATTTAGGATTGTCTGCTATTATGGGAAAATCTAAAAAAGAAATGATTGCTTTCATAAAGGATAGAATTTTATCTAAAATAAAGAGTTGGAAAGGAAATTTTCTAAGTCAAGCAGGGAAGGAGGTTTTATTAAAGTCTATTTTAGCTGTTATTTCCTCATATGCTATGTCTTGTTTTCAGATACCTGATGGGCTATGTAAGGAGATTACTAGTTTATTTTCAAACTTTTGGTGGGGTACAAATAAAAATAAGAGAAAGATGCATTTTGAAAAGTGGAAAAAACTAAGTGAACCAAAATTTAAAGGGGGTTAGGCTTTCGGGATTTAAAGGCTTTTAATATGGATCTTTTAGCCAAACTAGCACGGCGAATTCTGACTGAACCGGATTTGTTAGTTTCTCAAGTCCTTAAAGGTAAATATTTTCCTAAAGAATCTTTCTTACAGGCACCGACCAATAGATCTACATCTTGGGTATAGAAAAGCATTTTATGGGGGCAAGATCTATTAAGTAGAGGTGTTAGATGGAATGTTTCAAATGGTAAATTTGTAAGAGTATGGAGAGATCCATGGCTTCCACGAGATAGCTTCTTTTACCCCTTAAGTATGATGAGTGGTACTGCGACAAATATAAAAGTATCAGAACTAATTGATGACAGTACTAACACATGGAATATGCAGATTTTGAATACTTTATTTAGCAAAAATTTTGTTGAATCTATTTTAACTATTCCAATTTCATCTATGGGGGAAATGATCGACTGATTTGGCATTTTACTAATTCAGGTAAATATGATGTGAAGTCTGGTTATTATTTGGCGAAATTGCTCCTCACAAATGATAGAAGTTTGGCTAATCGTGCGGAAAGTAGTTCTCACGTGTTCCCGAAATCCTTTTGGAACCAATTATGGTCTTTAAATACTAAAAACAAGCTCAAACATTTATTAAGGAAGTGTGTCTTAAATACATTGTCTGTTAAGAATATTATTTAAAAAAAATTCACTCTATGGATGACATTTGTCCTATTTATGAGATGGAACCTGAAACTTTAGAGCATATGTTCTTTAAATGTCCTAAATCAATTAATGTGTGGAAAATGAGTTCGATTGGTTGGCCAAATTTGCATCTGATCTCTGATTTTGCTATATGGTGGTATAAATTAGTGTTAGACACTAAAAGATTCTCAGAAATTAATACCTTATTACAACTAGCAGTATCTATTTCATGGATGATTTGAAAGGCTAGGAATGATTATATTTTTAATTCGGTGATATGGAGTGAAAATGATGTTTTATCTAAAACATTATTTGATTTTAATGAATTTACAGTTGCAAAGGAACATGTTAACACTATGAGAGATGCTTCTACTAACCCACCATTACTAACTCTTTCTTCAAGGAAAATATTGCTTTATGTAAATGCAGGTCTGGATCCAAAGACTCACAAAGCGAGTATTGGAATGGTATTCTTAAAGGCTATTGGTGGCGTGCTTTATTCCTATGGTAGTTTAATTAATTTTGTTGGAAAATCCATAACAGCTGAAGCGTTGGTAATAAGAAAAATAATTCAACTAGTGGTGAAGTATGGATGGAAGAATATACATATCTTGTTTAATTCCTTAACAATGGTTCAAATGCTTAATGGACGCAGAGATCCTTCATAAGAGGTTAATACTGTTTGCGAAGATATTTGGGCACTTCAGCAACATCTAAGTGATGTATCTTTTATGTATCTAAGTAGAGGGTTCGATACTTGTAGTCATAAGTTAGCTAAATTTTCTTTCTCACTACTTAGTGAAGTCTTTTGGTTTGACAACTTTCCTGTTTGGATTGTCAACGAGGGTTCATCTGGTTTTGTACCATTGATTGTTGGGTTTGATTAATGCATGCTTTGTTTTTCCGAAAAAAAAATAGTAAGTTCCACTACAACTTAAGATTAGGAAACACAATAAGTTTTACCACATTCAACAACGAAATTACACTTTAATTGCATCACTCATTATTTCTAATATTAGGAGGTGTAGTTTCAAAAAATAGAATAATAAAATATAAGCAATTACACGAAATCACAAGAAGTAAAGATAGAGAAATAAAGATAAATAATGTACAAAGAAAATATATTTTAAAATTTCAAAAGAAATTAGAAAATAAAATAATAGAAAAAAAAGTTATAAAGAAAATAAATTAAAATAAAAACAAAAAGGCAAGAAACTAAAAAGCAACCTTTTACACAATGTAATTACCACCAATTCTCACATCCCCATTGAGAATTGGATAGTGTAATTACACCCCTTCAATTACACTCAATTCCATGCTGACCAAGTAATTACTTGACCAAAATAAACACGCCAAACTGTGTAATTTCATCCAATTACACTCAAATCCAATTCCTAGGTGGCTTTCCAAGCAGGCTCTAGAGGAATTACAAAATTTAACAAATAAATGCAAAATTTAGCGTAACTATTCTACCTGTTTTATTTTATATACTCCACATTGTTAAACGGAACACATAACTTAAGAAGAATTAAAGAGAGAGACTTTTGATACGAACCACAAGTATCCTTAGCGGTCGTTTGGTAGGGTGTATTAGAATAATGCAGAATAAGGTGTATTAGTAATGCATGAGTTAGTAATGCAAACATTAGTTATGCAAATATTATTTCTTATCTATTGTTTGGTGTGTTGTATTAAAAATTATAATGCATTACATAATTTTTTAAAAAAGTAGTTGCTTACAAAAGTGTCCTCTATATTCTCTACCTTTAAGGGACTTTAAGGATAATTTGGTCTTTAACCATACAAATTCATGCATTAATAGCCTTGGTATTACTAATGTCATGGTTTTCTATGTATTACTTATCCATAGGATAATACCAAGTATGATATATAACTAATACAAGTATTAGTTATACACATGTTAAAAAAATACCAAACAAGGTATTAGTAATGCACAAATCTAATGTTTGCATTATTTTTCCTAATACCTCCTACCAAACGACCCCTTAAACTTTATAGTTTTGAACATCTCATGACATTTCTTTAGCTACAAGAGGTACTTGTGATGACCCAAAATGTCATCTTCTATCTTAGAACTCGATTTCGTGTTCTGAGGCCTTAAAAACCTCATTTTATCTCTCCTCGATTTGTGTGCATAGTCTGAGCGTATATCCGGAAAGCTTTTATGTGAAAAATTAAGGAAATACTAATTTTTGGCCTAAAAAGTTAATTTTTGATGACTTCGGTCAACGTTTTGGGTAAACTGACCCAGACCCGTGTTCTGACGGTCCCCAAAATATGGGACCTGGGCGTATGCCGGAATTGAATTCCGAGGTCCTTAGCTCGAGAAATGAATTTTTGATAAAAATTGTAAAACTGGAATTATAAAGGTTTTAAGAATTTGGTTAATAATTGATCTTGTTGATATCGGGTCCGTATTATGGTTTCGAAGCCCGGTATAGTTCCTTTATGATATTTATACCTTATTTGTGAAATTTGGTGAGAAACGGGACTAATTTGACGTGATTCAGACCTTTGGTTGAGAAAATAGAAGTTTTGAAACTTTCTTGAAAATGTTATGCAATTTGGTGCGAAATTCGTAGTTTTAGGTGTTATTTTGGCGATTTGATCGCCCGAGCAAGTTCGTAGGATGATTTAAGACTTGTGTGCTTTGGATTCCCGAGGGCTCGGGTGAGTTTCGGATATGCTACAGGATGTTTTAGACTTAGAAAAATTTGGTATTTTGCTGCAACAGTTGTTCTGATATGCCCTTCTTCGCGTTCGCGTAGGTAGTATTGCGAACGCGAAAGGAAAAAATGGGGCAGGGGAAAATTCTTCTTCGCGAACGCGGAGCACCGGGGGCTTTACCCTTTGCGAATGTGACCAATCTACTACGGACGTGAAGTATGGGACCTGGGGGAGGGGAAATAACTCACCGCGAACGCGACACTTGGCTCGCGAACGCGGAGGCTAGGGGGATATGCCTTCGCGAACATGATGGGTTACTCGCGAACGTGTATGCCAATAAGGCCATAGCTTCACGAACGCGACAGGCCTCTCGTGAACGCGAGTAAGGTCTGTCCAGTGATTTTAAAACAGAACCAAAGACGAGATTTCTTCAAAAATTCATATCTTCTTCACTAGAACTCGACCTAGAGCGATTTTTGAAAAGGGATTTCAACACCAAATCATAGGTTTGTGTTCATTAACTCATATCCTTCAATTTCCATCAACACCCATTAGATTTCTAACCTAAATCTTGTTCATTCATGGTAGAATTAGGAATTTTTGGATGAATTAGGGATTTTGCAAATTTGGGAATTTAGACCTTGATATGGGGTCGGATTCCGAAACTAATTACATATTTGGGCTCGGGGGTGAATGGATTTTGGTCCAAACCGAGTTTTGACCAAGCGGGACCGGGGTCGGTTTTTGACTTTTTGGAAAAAATGTTGGGAAACTTATAATTATACATTAGAATTGATTTCTTTAGCGATAATTGATATTATTAAGTTAATTATGACTAGATACGAGTGGATTGGAGGTGGAATCTAGAGGAAAAGCGGTGATTGAGCCTTGAGTTTGGCCGTGGAAGCGAGGTAAGTGTCGTGGCTAACCTTAGCTTGAGGGATTAGGTATTACTTGCTTATTTGTTATGTGTTTGGATGTTGAGTACAACATATAGGTGAGGTGACGAGTATCTATACGTTGTTGTCGAGTCATAACACGTGAGTAACTCTTATTCTTATAAATGTTATATTTTTTATCATATTATTCATGTTTAGATTATCTATTCGATGTGTTGAGCCATTTCTTATGATGTTCTACAGAATTTGGTTTTGATTGAATATTAACTCAAAGTTGAGATTGGTATTGTGAGACTAAGTGTTGAAGTAAGAATTGAAATTGTCATTTCTATCCCTCTATTATTGTTGTCTCTTGCTTGGGTGAGGTTGAGTATTAAAGCACGAATGGTGATATCGTGCACGTTCTTATCATTTATATGGCGAGGATAAGTGATAAAACACGAAGGGCGATGTCATGCATGTTTCTATTATTTATATGGTGAGGTTGAGCGATAAAGCACGAAGGATGATGCCGTGCACGTTCCTATTATTGATTACCTGGTGAGGTTGAGAGTAAAAGCACGAAGGGTGATGTCGTGTATTTCCTGTTTGTTGTGTTTACTTATTATTTCTGGTTCAAGGTGTACTAGCTGTTTAAATTCCTCTATTGCTGTGATTCTTTATCTTCCAACCCCCTTAGCATGCTTCCGCTCCCGTTAATATCTGCTTAGCTTCTGTTACTTGTTATTTCTGTTAGTATATGTTTTAATTGCACAAGTTTATGTATGTGTCTTGTCCTAGCCTCGTCACTTCTTCGCTGAGGTTAGGCTCGGCACTTACCAGTACATAAGGTCTATTTTACTGATACTGCACTCTCCACTTTCTGTGCAAATTTTGGTACTGGACCGTGTTGACCCGAGTGGGCTGCAGCCTTCAATCCAATAGGAGACCCAAGGTAGATCTGTCGGCGTTCGCACACCCTGGAGTCCCCTTCCAGTTATCCTAGTTTCCTGTTTTCTTTTACTTCGAGAACAATTGTATTTTCTTTTAGCCAGTATTTATAGTGACTCTTAGAAGTTCGTGGATTGTGACACCAAATTTTGGGTAGTTGTGTACTAGTACTTAGATTATTATGAGATTCCGCACTCCTTTAATATGTTTTGGTTTAATTGCTGTTATTTACTGATTTTGTTAGTGGTTAGTGTATTATATCTCTATCTGTTGGCTTGCCTATCATTCGAAAAAGTTAGGCGCCATCATGATCCCGATGGTGGGAAATCCGGATCGTGACAAGTTGGTATCAGAGCACTAGGTTTTCTAGGTCTCATAATTCACGAACAAGCTAGGCAAAGTCTGAGGTATTGGTAGATGTCTGTACTTATCCCCAGAGGCTATAGAGTTTAGGAAAAATTTCACATCTATTCTTCTCTGTCGTGCGATTTGATCTCTCAATGCTAATTAAACTCTCTACTCTTGTTCTTTTGCAGATGGCGAGAACACGTACCGCTTCTTCAGCCGAGTAGCATCCAGAGCCCCAGTGGCAGCTCCTACGATGGGCATAGGATGAAGCGAAGTCGTGCAAAGGCCGAGGCAGGGGCAGAGCTCAGCCCCGAGCTCGAGCAACAGCGCCAACGATGGAGCCTCAGGTAGAGTTTGATGAGGACCATTCCAGCAGGGCCAACTCATATTCCAGAGGGGTTCATCACTACCCCAGTACTTCAGGATGCTCTGGTCCATCTAGTGGGACTTATGGAGAGTGTTTCTCAAGCCGGCACATTTCCTATAGCACTAGCCATCTCTCAGGCTAGGGAGGAGCCCAAACTCCCGCTACTCACACTCCGGAGCAGATGGCTCCCCAGTTTCAGACTCCAGCAGCTCAGCCAGTTGGGGTAGTTCTGTCGGGTGTTGCAGCACAGGCCGGCAATGGATCAGCTATGTCTTTTGAGGTTTTATGGAGATTGGATGTGTTTACCAAGATTTTCACCACTACCTATGGTGGTACATCTTTAGAGGATCCACACGATTATCTGGACAGTTGTCACAAGGTGTTACGGAACATGGGGATAGTGGAGAATAATGAGGTCGACTTTGCTGCCTTTCGTCTGTCAAGTTCTACCAAGAAATGGCGGAGGGATTTTTGTTTGGCTAGACCAGTTGGGTCGCCTGCTTTGACTTGGGACTAATTCTTCAGATATTTCTCGAGAAGTTCCTTCCTGTTACTCTAAGAGAGGACTATCGCAGGCAGTTCGAGCGTCTCCAGCAGGGCAGCATGTTCGTTACTTCGTACGATACCCGCTTTATTAATTTGGCTCATCATGCTCTTCTTATACTTCCTAAACGAGAGAGAGAGAGAGAGTGAGGAGTCTTATTAAGGGACTTGCTTAGTCTATCATATTGCAGACGGTTAAGGAGACAGGGAGCGAGATTTCTTTCCACGATGCAACCAATGTGGCCAGACGAGTTGAGATGGTTTTAGCTCAGAGGTGTGGTCAGGAGTCTAACAAGAGTCCTCGTCACTCCGGTGTATTCAATGGGGCCTCATTTGGGGGTCGGGTTACTTTTGGCAGAGTCCATCCTCTCAGGCCATTTCATTCAGCACTTCAGGCTTCTCACGGTGCTTCACGTGGTCGTGGCTCTCATATGTAGTATTCCGATCAGCTAGCTCACAGTGCACCACCAGCTCCTATCAATGCACCCCCGATCCAGAGTTTTCAGGGTGGTTATTCAGGCCGACAAGGTCAGTTTTAGGGTCAGCAGTCTCTGCCCCCGAGATCTTGTTATACTTGTGGCGATCCGAGACACATTGCTAGGTATTGCCCTCGAGCATCAAGCAGTTCTCAGCATTATGGTTCTCGTTCCATAGTCCTGGAACCGGGTGTTCCACTGCCCGCTCAGCTAGGTAGAGGTAGGGGTCAGACAGCTAGAGGTGGAGGTCAAGGTATTAGAGGTGGAGGTCAGGCCACTAGAGGTGGAGGCCATCCAGACAGGGCCCATCCTCGAGATACAATTTAGAGTGGTGGAGCCTAGCCCCAATGTTATACTTTTCCAGCCAGGCCTGAGGCTGAGTCAACTGACGCGGTTATCACGGGTACAATTTCAGTTTGCAGTAGGGATGCCTCAGTATTATTTGATCCGGGATCTACTTATTCATATGTGTCATCCTATTTCTCTTCATATTTGGTTATGCCATGTGATTCTTTGAGTGCCTCTGTGTTTGTGTCCACACCTTTGGGGGATTCTATTATTGTAGATCATGTCTATCGTTCGTGTGTGGTTATTATTGGTGGTCTTGAGACTCGTGTAGATATCCTACTTCTCGATATGGTTAATTTCGATGTTATTTTGGGGATGGATTGGTTGTCACCTTCATGTTATATTGGATTTTCACGCCAAGACAGTGACCTTAGCCTTGCCGGGGTTGCCTCGATTAGAGTGGAGAGGGACTCCTGGTCATTCTACCAGCAGGGTTATTTCTTATATGAAGGCTCGACGTATGGCCGAGAAGGGTTATCTAGCTTATTTGGATTATGTCCGTGATTCTAGTGTGAGGGTTCCTTCCATGGATTCTGTACCAGTTGTTCGGGAGTTTACAGAGGTATTTCCTGCAGACCTGGGGGGGATGCTACCCGATAGGGATATTGACTTTTACATTGATTTGGCTTCGGGCACTCAACCCATTTCCATTCCGCCATACCGTATGACCCCGCCAGAGTTGAAAGAATTGAAGGAACAGTTGCAGGATTTGCTTGATAAGGGCTTTATTAGACCTAGTGTCTCACCTTGGGTGCGCCGATATTGTTTGTGAAGAAGAAGGATGGGTCGATGAGGATGTGCATAGATTATCGGCAGTTGAACAAAGTCACCATGAAGAACAAGTATCCATTGCCGATGATTAATGACTTATTTGATCAGCTTCAAGGTACCAGGGTATTTTCAATGATTGAATTGAGGTCTGGTTACCATCAGTTGAGGATTAGGGCATCTGATGTCCCTAAGACAACTTTTCAGTCTCGGTATAGGCATTATGAGTTTCTAATGATATCATTTGGGCTGACAAATGCCCCAGCATCATTTATGGTTTTGATGAACCGGGTGTTCAAGCCCTACCTGGATTCCTTTGTGATTGTTTTTATTGATGATATCTGTGAGCATGTGATTTTTGCCATATATGAATTACTCCCATAAATTCAAAAAAATAAATTTTTTCCATTGTTTGCAATTTCATGGATTTTTGTAGCATTTTTGTTAATTGTTTGCATTTGTCTACACATGTTTAATTTTGTTTAATTCATGAAAATACAAAACAAATATATTACATTTGCATATAGGACTTAATTTTACACTTTAGATTAATTAGTAAATTAATTTGTTTGACAAAAATAGAAAAATCACAAAAATGACTCATTTTTGCATTTTTATTTAGTTTTGAATTTTGTAGCTTTCTTCTAATTTGAAATTAATTAGTTGTGGTAAATATTATTTTGAGTAATTATCTTAATTTGGTAAAATATTTAGTTTAAGAGTAATTTAGGATTTGATTTAATTTTGAAAATGAAAAAGGAAAAATTGATTAAAAGAAATGAAAGAGCCAAATAAAAGGGGCTGTGATTTGGATCATTTGGGCAGGCCCAAATGAATTTCTTCCCCATAACCGCCCAAGTCCGGCCCAGCCCCACCCCAATACCCGATCTAGTCCCCAAATCGAAATGGCGTCGTTCCGTGAAGTAGAGATCTGGTCTGTTGATCTCTTTCAATCCAACGGCCAAGGAACGCCCCCCTTTCGATATAATTATCCGAAATTCACAGAGAAACATACTATCTCTGTACTTCAACTCCTTATCCTTAACCCTAAGACCCACCGCCTTGAATTTCTCCACCATCTCCGGCCGGCGGCGGAGCTCAAACCACCACCAAAATCCAACCATGTAACCATCACCCCTCCCTGAGCCCCAATCCACCACCATTTCTCCCCAAATCCTCACCAAATTGGGTCAATTTCAAATCTAAAAATGAAGAAAGGAAAATCCTGGAAGCTTTCAAGTTTTCTATGAACGATGCGGCTTGAAACTAGTATTGTTCATTTGTTCACAAAGAGAACATGCGGGTAATACCAGTTTCGGGTCAAATCGAAGTCGCCTAAGGTTGTCAAGCCCTGTCCGTGTGGCCATCTAGGTATTTTTATTCTTTTCTCCTTCGTTTCTGTCTTCTGTTTTGTTCGTCTCTTTTTGTTTCTCCTCTTTTCTGTCTTTCAAATATTTTTAAGTCATTTTGTGTGCATGGTTATGATTCTGAATCTTCCTCCTCTTTAATTTGGGGTTTATTTTGAGTTCAATTAAATGGTCATTAGCGTATCAATGTCTTGGTATAATTAGTTGATTTAATTGCTTTAAATTACTGTTTACGAGCATCTCCATTGAAATCTTTTTCTGCTGAAAACTCAAAGGTTTCTTTGTTTGAAAGATTCCGACTAAGTCCAGAGTTTGAAAATTCATGTTTGGGCTATAGTATACATACCCATGGGTTTGGGATTAATTCGACCCAATGTGGTGGCCTAAAAGTAATTAGTAGCTGTTTAAGGGGTAGTTTAGGGAGATTGGGTAGGAGAATCTCTTGTAACTGATTGAGGGAAGCTTCCTAGAAGCTGGCTTTGGGACTTTACTGAAAATTCTGATTTTAATCTAGGGATTGAATAGCAAAAATGAAAATATCAAAAGGTTTAAAGTGCAAATAAGAATCCATTTTATGCTGCCCTAAGACTTGCCTATAAAGGCATCTTTTCTTCTTTCACAAGTCAGAACTGGAGAGATAAAAAAAATACAGAAAAGAGAAACTGCTAAATAATCTTAGTGCAAAAGACTGTTCTATTGAACTTCATCAGTGATTTTTTTTAATTTCTGAAAACAATAGTTACAGGTTTTATGATTTAAAATAGAGTGACATTGGGTTTTGAGAAGTTGTTGTGGTTGAAGTTTTTGAGGGTCACTATTCCATCGGGTTTTCGAGTTGATTGTATGGTCCTAATTGCTGAATCTGGGTTTGATTGTGGGCTAGAAATGGTTTGAAAATTGTTTTGCTGTTTGGGTCTTGGGTTTAAATCATTGAAATATAGTTCATTTTCACTGGTTTAGAGTTGTTTTCCTTCATGAGATTTTCTACTGTTTTATTGGTTTTGTGAGTTGATTTCACTGCTCAACTAGTCGAATATGGGACTGTCATCTGCTATTGTTTCTTTGCTGACTATTCGCCTCTATTCTTCTTTGTGCAAATTCCAGGTACATGCGCTGAAACCTGCATAATGTGATCTTCAAGTTGAATGTGAAATGAAAAATGGAAGTTGGAAGTTTGATATTCAGTCGTGTGTGCTGTTTACGTGTTAAGCTTGATATTCAAATCTTCTTCTCTATGTAAATATTAGCTTGTCATTCTAAATACTAATGTTGTTTAAGTTCCTATGCGTCTAATGGGTACAATGTATAGATACTGTTAATTAGATTTAGTAGTAGCCTATTCAGTTTGAGTGGCTTCTTTGATTACTGAAGTCACAAGGTTTTTACTGCTATAGATGCATATTTGGTAGGCACTTTCAGGATTTTGTTAAAACATGTATGCTGACTCTTAGGTGTAGTAGCTGAACTCTTATCGATCTTGAAATATGGACACCATTAAGGAATAATGCATAGGTTGTATGGTAGCATTGTGCTGACTTTCAGTTGTTAATGAGGCCTATTGTCATGTTTTGATCACATGAGTGAAAGTAGGAAATGTTCTGATGATTGTCTCACATCAGTTTTTGAATTTTGGGTTTGATTGCGATTTTACTTAGTTGGTATGTTACTTCTTCAATTGTTGGTTTGAAATCAGTAACAGTTCGGGTTAATTCACAAATTTGAACAAAACAAAAATGGAATCATGGGCAATACACGTTCGTTGGTGGATTTGTTTGTTTGGACTGCCGCTTTTCACTAAAACTTGGGATCATTCAGGCCCAAGCTTGAAGGTTCAATACTGATTCGCCTTTGGTAGTTAGCTGGGTTCGATACTGACCCCCTCTTTAATTATTGCTGACCTTGAATGCATTCCAAGAGACTCAATTCGAGTCTCGCTCCTGCTTTCTCCTTAATTTGGGCCGAGATGTTTGCAAAGTAGGGACACAGGTTTTTCATGGTTGGGCCTTCCCCCCTTCATGCCTTTGGTTCTCTTAATTATGGCACAAGCCATTCGTTGTTTTCAAACAGTCAAATTCGTTTTCTCTCTTCAATGCAAATGTTCTTTCATAAGGCTGGCCTGAACTTGGATTTATTGTTTTAAAATTGGTTCAAACTTTTAGCTTAAGCAGTGGTGACATTTTTCCTTTAATCCATTAGTGGAGGGGAGTTGTACTAGATAACACAAATAGCTTATGGCCCCTTCAAATTTTTAGTTTTCCTTTAAAATAAGTCGAGGTACGCAGCGCCAAATAAAATCTCAAATGCGTGGCCCTCAATTATTTATTTCTTTTAAATCCTTAGAACCCGAGGCGCGCCATTTAGCAAATTTCCCATGACCCTCGCAAAGTTAAAAACACGTAGTTGCTTTAGGCGTGTTATTTTAATAATATTACCTTCCTAAACTCGGATGTGCATTTCATGTGACTCAAATCCAAATCTCAACAACGTTAAATAAAATGTGTCGTAGACCACGAGTGCATTTCATGTGGCGTGGTTCAAGACATATTTTAGATAACGTTGAATCTTCCTAAAATTAATTTAAAGTGTTTAATAAGCTAAAATATACCATAGGCTAAAACATGTATTAAATCAGATAACTATGCCAATAATAACAGTTGAACGACCGTGTTAGAACCACGGAACTCGAGAATGCCTAATACCTTCTCCCGGGTTAACAGAATTCCTTGCCCGCATTTCTAGTTCGCGGACTGTGATACAAAGTCAATCTTTTCTTCGATTCGGGATTTGAATCGGTGACTTGGGACACCACACAATTATCCCAAGTAGCGACTCTGAATTTAATAAATAGATAATCTCGTTTCGATTGTCACTTTAATTGGAAAAACTCATTTATACACCCTCTCGGGAAGTAGTAAAAAAGGAGGTGTGACAATGTCTTGATCAACTCTCGCAGCCGATGAGCATGAGCAACATCTTCGGATCGTTCTTCAGACTCTGAGACAGCCAGTTATATGCTAAGTTTTCGAAATGTGAGTTTTGGTTGAGTTTAGTTGTCTTCTTGGGTCACGTTGTATCATCAGAGGATATTCAGGTGGATCCTAAGAATATTGAGGCCATTTAGAATTGGCCTCAACCTACCTCAGCCACAGAGAGCGGGTTGTTACCGTCGGTTTATGGAGGTGTTTTCATTCGTAGCAGCCCCTTTGACCAGGTTGACTCAGAAAGGTGCCCCATTTAGATGGTCAGACGAGTGTGAGGCGAGCTTTCAGAATCTCAAGATAGCTTTGACTATGGTGCCAATGTTGGTGTTACCCACGTGATCAAGGCCTTATATAGTATATTGTGACGCATCTTGTATTGGACTTGGTGCGGTATTGATGCAGGGTGGCAAGTTTATTGCATATGCTTTGCGGCAGCTAAAGATTCACGAGGAAAATTATCCAGTTCATGACTTGGAGCTAGCAACCATTGTTCACGCGCTGAAAATCTAGAGGTACTATCTATATGGCGTGTCATGTGAGGTGTTCACGGATCATAAGAGTTTGCAGTATTTATTCAAACAAAAAGAGCTCAATTTGAGGCAGAGAAGGTGGTTGAAGCTATTGAAAGACTATGACATCACCATCTTATATCATCCCGGGAAGGCCAATGTGGTGGATGATGCTTTGAGTAGGAAGTCAGCCAGTATGGGCAGCCTTGCGTACATTCTAGTCGGTGAGAGAACGCTTGCATTAGACGTTCTGTCCATGGACAATCAGTTCGTGAGGTTGGATGTTTCTGATCTCAGCCGTGTTCTAGCTTGTACAGTTGCTTGGTGTTACTTGTTTGAGCATCTCAGGGATCGACAATATGATGACCCTCATTTGCTTATCCTTAGGGACATAGTGTGGCACGATGATGCCAAGAAGGTTACAGTTGGAGATGATGGAGTTTTGAGGATGCAAGGTTGCATTTATGTGCCTAATGTGGATGGGCTTTGTGAGTTGATTCTAGAGGAGGCCCACTATTCCAGATTTCTATTCATCCGGGTGCTGCTAAGATGTATCAGGACTTGCGATAACATTATTTGGGGAGGAGGATGAAGAAGGATATTGTTGCATATGTAGCTCGGTGTTTAAATTGTCAGCAAATAAAGTACAAACATCAGACATCTGGTGATTTGCTTCAAAAGATTGAGATTCCTGAGTGGAAGTGGGAGCGTATCTCTATGGATTTTGTTGTTGGACTCCTACGGATTCGGAGGAAGTTCGATGCAGTTCGGGTTATTGTGGATAGACTGACCAAGTCAGCACATTTCATTCCTGTGGTAATTTCCTATTCTTCGAAGCGGTTGGCAGAGATTTATATCCGTGAGATCGCTCGTCTCCAAGGTGTTCTCGTATCTATAATTTTTGATTGAGATACACAGTTTACCTCGTATTTCTAGAAGGCAGTACAACGTGAATTGGGTACGTGGTTCGAGTTGAGCACAGCATTTCATCCACGGATGGACAGTCTGAGCGTACTAATCAGATCTTGAAGGATATGCTCCGCACCTGTGTTATTGACTTTGGAGGTTCTTGAGATCAATTCTTGTCGTTAGTAGAGTTTTTCTACAACAACAGATATCAGTCGAGCATCCAAATGGCTCCCTATGAGGCATTGTATGGTAGACGGTGTCGATCACCGGTTGGATAGTTTGAGCTGGGGGAGGCTCGGTTATTAGGTACAGATTTATTGCAGGATGCCTTGGATAAGGTTAAGATCATTCAAGATAGACTTCGTACAGCTCAGTCCAGGCAAAAGAGTTATGCCGACCAAAAGGTTCGTGATGTGGCATTCACGGTCGGAGAGAGAGTGTTGCTTCGGGTGTCACCCATGAGGGGTGTAATGAGATTTGGTAAGAAGGGCAATTAAGCCCTAAGTTCATCAGGCTTTTTGAGATTCTTGATCTGGGAGTGGGGGTGGGAGGTGGCCTACAAACTTGCGTTGCCCCTAGGTTTATCAGCAGTACATCCAGTGTTTCATGTGTCCATGCTTCGGAAGTATCACGACAATCCATCCCACGTGTTAGATTTTAGCACTGTTTAGTTGGACAAGGATTTGACCTACGAAGAGGAGCCGGTAGCCATTTTAGACTAACAAGTTCGTTAGTTGAGGTCGAAGAGTTATCTTTCGTTTTGTGTGCAGTGGAGAGGTTAGCCTATTGAGGCAGCTACTTGGGAGTCCGAGCCCGATATAAGGAGTAGATATCCCCATCTTTTCACCGGCCCAGGTACTTTTCTATGTTCGTTCGAGGACGAACGGTTGTTTTAGAGGTGGAGAATGTGATGACCCAAAAGGTCATCTTCTATTTTAGAACTCGATTCCATATTCCAAGGCCTTAAAAACCTCATTTTATCTCTCCTCGATTTGCATGCACAGTCCGGATGTATATCCGAAAAGCTTTTATGTGAAAATTGAGGAAATAATAATTTTTGCCCTAAAAAGCTAATTTTTGTTGACTTTGCTCAACGTTTTGGGTAAACGGACCTGGACCCGCGTTTTGACGATCCTGATAGGTCTGTAGTAAAATATGGGACCTGGGCATATTCCCATAATCGAATTTCGAGGTCCCTAGCCCGAGAAATGAATTTTGATGAAAATTGTAAAACTGGAATTGTAAAGGTTTTAAGAATTTGGTTAATAACTGATCATGTTGATACCGGGTATGTATTGTGGTGCGGAGCCCGGTATAGATCCGTTATGATATTTATACCTTATTTTGTGAAAATTGGGTGAGAAACGGGACTGATTTGACGTGATTCAGACCTTTGGTTGAGAAAATAGAAGTTTTGAAACTTTCTTAAAAATTTCATGCAATTTGGTGCTAAATTCGTAGTTTTACGTGTTATTTTGGCGATTTGATTGCGCGATCAAGTTCATATGATTTTTTAAGACTTATGTTCATATTTGGTTTGGAGCCTCGAAGGCTCGGGTGAGCTTCAGATAGGCTACGAAATGTTTTAGACTTAGAAAAATCTGGTATTTTGCTGCAGCAGTTGTTCTGATATGCCCTTCTTCACGTTCGCGTAGGTAGTATCGACAACGCGAAAGGTAAAAATGAGGCAGGGGAAAATTCTTCTTTGCGAACACAAAAGACTAGTCGCGAACGCGGAGCAACGGGGGATTTACCCTTCGCAAACGCGACCTATCTACCGCGGACGCGAAGCATGGGACCTGGGGGAGGGGAAATAACTCATCGCGAACACGACACTTGGCTCGCGAACGTGGAGGATGGGGGGATGCCTTCGTGAACGTGATGGATTACTCGCAAACGCGTAGGCCAATAGGGCCATATCTTCGCGAACGCGAATAAGGCCTGTTAAGTGATTTTAAAATAGAACCAAAGACGGGATTTCGTCAAAAATTCATATCTTCTTCACTAAAATTCGACATAGGGCGATTTTTGAAGAGGGATTTCAACACCAAATCATATGTTTGTGTTCTTTAACTCATTTTCTTCAATTTCCATCAACACCCATTAGATTTCTAGTCCTAAATCTTGTTCATTCATGGTAGAATTAGGGATTTTTGGAAGAATTGGGGATTTTGCAAATTTGGGAATTTAGACCTTGATTTGGGGTTGGATTCCGAAACTAATTACATATTTGGACTTGGGGGTGAATGGAGTTTTGTCTAAACCCCGAGTTTTGACCAAGCAGGTCCGGGGTCGGTTTTTGACTTTTTAGGAAAAATATTGGGAAACTTTATAATTATGTATTGGAATTGATTTCTTTAGCGATAATTGATGTTATTAAGTTAATTATGACTAGATACGAGTGGATTGGAGGTGGAATCTAGAGGAAAAGTGATGATTGAGCCTTGAGTTTGGCCGTGGAAGCGCGGTAAGTGTCGTGGCTAACCTTAGCTTAAGGGATTAGGTATTACTTGCTTATTTTGTTACGTGTTTGGATGTTGCGTACAACGTATATGTGAAGTGACGAGTATCTATACGTTGTTGTTGAGTCATAGCATGTGAGTAATTCTTATTCTTGTAAATGTTGTATTTTTTAATCATATTATTCATGTTTAGATTATCTATTCGATATGTTGAGCCATTTCCTATCATGCTCTACTAAATTTGGTTTTGATTGAGTATTGATTCAAAGTTAAGATTGGTATTGCGAGACTAAGTGTTGAAGTAAGACTTGATGTTGCCATTACTAAGTGTTGAAGTAAGACTTGATGTTGCCATTTCTATCCTTTTATTATTGTTGTCTCTTGCTTGGGTGAGGTTGAGTGTTAAAGCACGAAGGGTGATGCCGTGTGTGTGCACGTGAATTTTGCTTTATGAGAACTACTCCCAAAAATTCAAAATAAAATGGTTTTGTGTTGTTTGTGATTTATTTGTATTTTGTCTGTGCATGTTTATTTCTACTTTAATTAAGAAAAAATACAAAAATATGTGTTGCATGTGCATTTAGGATTTAATTTTACAATTTAGGAATTAATTAAACAATCAAGTTTGTTTTACAAAATGGAAAAATCACAAAAAATATGTACTTTGCATTCTTGCACTTAATGTCCAAATTGTGTGATTTTATCTTTATTTGATGTTTAATTTCGTGTGATAGCTATTATTAAGAGTTAATGTTTTAGTTGATTGTCAATTTTATAATTTAATTAGGATTTTTAGTTGAAAAAGGAATTAAAAGAAAATGAAAGAAAAAAGAAGAAAAGAGTGAAAATTGGGCCAAGTTCAATGCAAAAATCAGGCCCAAATCACCCATGAACCAGGTCTAGTTGGCCTAGCCAGAGACGTCTTAATACGACGTTGTTTGGTCACTCTTAATCGAGGTCGTTGGATTAAATCGATCCAACGGCTGAGATTCAATCTCCCTTACCCATTCCCTGGGTCGACCCGTTCCCCGGTTCAAACCGCCCCAGTACTACTCCAAACGACGTCGTACCTATTAAGTGAATTGATCCAGGCCGTTGGTCGTGCTTGATCCAACGGCCAGGATTAAAACACCCCCCCCCCCGTATATAACCCTAATTCCTTACCCCATGCCCTCAAAGCCATACCCCCCCTCACCTCTTCGTCTCTGAGCTCTAGAGACCAAACAGATCCCCCGCCTCTTGCCACCGTGCACCGCCCACCGGAAATCGCCTCACGGCGGTTCCGGTGGTCCAAACGACCCCATCTTTTCACCACTGATTCCGCTCGACCTCCCCATTCTGAATCCCTAACTCTTATCCCTCGAATCCCAGCCGTTTGCTTCGAATATTAGATCAAAAATCAGGCCGGAACCCTATCTCGTCCAATAGCCTCCAATTTCACACCATAGCTTCCCCAAGACTTCCTCGTTCCAGTCCCACGCTCAGTTTTCTTCGAAACACCCCCGAGATCCTCGAATCTTAGGTCAAAGGAATCGACCCAAACCCTAATCCGTTCATATGCCACCAAACTCACACCCTGCCACCCCCTGACCTCCCTCGTTCCCAAACCACCCTTAGTTTGCGTCGAATCACCCCGGAAAGTCTCGAATCAAAGGTTTTAGAATGGTGAGCTGAAGCTAGTTTAGAGACTGAGGTCAAAACGGACCTTAGTTGAATGTGTTCTCGTTTAGGAACACTCGACTAGGGTCCGTCTTGGCCCCAAGTCCAAAAGGCATCGGAGGTTCAAACCCAGGCCCCGTTTAATTGGTAGGTTTTCGTTTTATCTTCTTTTTCTATTAGTTTTTGTTCAATAAATTCATCCTCTACTCCTTTCTTATTTTTTGTTTAAATTTGAATGTTTTGTGCTTACTCTGTATTTTGTTTCTTCTTTGTTTTCCTGAATGATTCGAATCAGTCAGTATTAGTAAGTTTTGTATAAACTGTAGCTATTCCCGTAATTGCTCGCTATTACTGTACGTTCAAAGTATGTCATTTGTGATTGCCCATCACTTTGTATACGAATTCAGTGTTTTCATTTAATGTATTTACAGTGTTGTTCGTATTTAGGTTTAACATGGAATTATGTTTAGTTTATTCCCTGAATCACTGTGTCCTTCATCTTGTTGCAATGCTATTTTGATCTGGTTTGAATTCAATTGTTGTTTGAGTTTGCTGAGTTAAATAACAATGTTTGGTCTGATATGAATTGAACTTGAGTTCACTTTTGAGCCTTAGTTTATTCAGTTGTTGGGTCCCCCCAAGAGCATTGGTTATAGCTGAAAGATGTAGTATAGATTAAAGGGTTTGAGGCAGGACAGTAGGGGATTCCAGGATAATACACAGGGGTTTAGGAGGGTATTTTGGGAATGAAAAGGTTTGAAAATGGCTTAAGATGAATGGGCTAACAGTAGGGTACTAAAGTACCATTAAACTAATGAATGGTTTAAGTGCTAATGGGGAACAAAACATAATGGTAGGGGAAGGTTTAAAGGAAATGGATTAAGAAATAGGTGTCCATACCTGTTTGAATTTAAATAAAGAAAAGACAAGGGTAGTGGGGAACAAGTGAATTAAAAAGAGAGCAAAACATGTAGTAGTGGAGGAGGAATATCATGGGCAGAAAATATTTTCTTAATTAGCCAAGTGCTCCTTAGAGTTGGAAAGGGACTGAAGTTTGGCTATAAATAAGAGGGGCTGGACACAGTGTGAAGGGTCCGGAACCTGTTTGGAGAGGCTGGTCTGGCTGTTCTTTTGGGCAGACTTTAGAAGAGAAAAGGTCACTGTTTGAGAGGATCTTGAGGTCAGTTTTTAGTCAGTTAAAAGAGACAGCCCAGAAAGCTAGTGAGGTTTCAATTTTAAGAGTGTTTGAACTTGAGTCTAGAGTGTTTGATTACTGTTTCATCAACCCTTTGAGCAAGGCTTCAGTTCACTTTCAAATCTGAAGTATTTTGAGTAGTTTGAGATTCTGTTCTGTGCCTGTTTGGTTAAGTGTGAATCTGGAGCTAGATTTTGTTTCAAAGAACTGCATCCCATGGTTTGAGGTTGATTGGTTTTGGTCTGAGTTTTGGCTTGCTGTTGCTGTTGGTTTACAACCTCTCTGGGTTTTTCTGGGGCATTGATTGAGTCACTGCTGCTAGTGTATTGCTGTTGTATTGACTGCTACTAGTATGTTGCTGACCTCTTTCTTTTCTCATTATATTGCCATTTCCAGGTACACAGCTGTAACCCTGGTCATTTGTAAGCTGAAAACATAATCATGAATATACATGAAGATTTGAAGCTTTAAGTTTGATCTAGATTTTCTACTGACTTGTATATTAGGATATCTCACTCACTAATATCATGTAAATGCCTGCGGGATGTATAACTGGACAGTTCTTGTAATGACTTAATTTGGTGAACTTTCGAATGAATTTTATATCATGTATCTGCTCTTGTCTATTTCGAATGTATAGTTGTAGTCAATAATATTTGGTTTGTTTTAGCTTGATTATTAGGTAGTGTATTTCGAATGCATGTCCGTTAGAATCCGGCCTAATAGACTATTAAATTAATACAACAATCTAATTGTAACATCAATGACTTGAGTTTAGGATTAGGAATAGACATCTAAATTACCTCTTTCTAACTATTGCTCTTCTAAAACCTGTAGTAATATACTTAATTAGATATAATCACTTCACATTTCTGCGTGGCAAATTGTTGAATATGCGTAGAATAACTTAAGTAAGTTTCATTAAGTGTTTAGTTCGTTTAAAATCGAAAGAGTGATGTGTTTTGTTGAAAAGAGATCGACAGCCCGTATTTAGGCGGATTGGGCCTCCGCACTTGAATGAGATGGCCCAGGTCCTGTTTTTAACACTACATTCGTTTGGACCTGGGCCCAGGTTGGTGAATAGTCATGCCCGCCTGCGTACTTAGGTTTTGATTTTAAACGGGTGGCATTCATGACCCAATTATAAAAGCTCTTAAACCATATAATTAACCAGGATTCCTCCTTTTATTTTAGAAACGAACTAAGTAGAACACTATAGATTACTTTCGGTTTGCCCTTTAATTAATGAACGAGATGAGCTTCGCCAAATAAAGCACCTAGATTGTGGGGCCCTCGATAATTGTATATATTAAAATACTTAGATTTCGGGACAGGCCGTTTAGCAAGTTTCACGGCCATTTTCCAAAATAACAACGCGTTAGTCTCTTTAGGCGCGTACTTTAAATAATATTACCTTCTTAAACCCGGGTGCACATTTATATGACCCAAATCCAAATCTCAACAAAATCGAAATATGTCGATGATCACGGGTACATTGATTGTGACGTGGTTCGAGATGCATTTCCATGACATTGCGTTTCTTTTTTTAAATAATGAATGAGACGAGCCTCGACAAATAAAATACATAAGCTGCGGGGCCCTCTATAAGTGTTTGTAAAATTCCTTAGACTTCGGGATGAGCTATTTAGCAAAAGTTCACGGCCTTCCCCAAAAATGATAATACGCTAGTCGCTTTAGGCGCGCCTTTAATAATTTACTTTCTTAAACTCGGGTGCACATTTATGTGACCCAAATCCAAATCTCAACGGAGTCGAAATGTGTCGATAACCACGGGTACATTGATGTGACGTGGTTCGAGATACGTTTGCACAACGTTGCAATTCTCTGTTAAAATAATATTGATAATAATAAAACGGTTAAAAGTTAAATTTGCACATAAGTTCATAATTGTATAAAAATCAGATAATTAAGCCGAATATGACAGTTGAGCGACCGTGCTAGAACCACGGAATTCGGGAATGCCTAACACCTTCTCCCGGGTTAACAGAATTCCTTATCCGGATTTCTGGTTCGCGGATTGTTAAACAGAGTCAATATTTTCCTCGATTCGGGATTCAACCGGTGACTTGGGACACCATAAGTGGCGACTCTGAAATAAATAAATAAATCCCGTTTCGGTTGTCCTTTAATTGGAAAAACTCCCTCTGCGCCCCGTTGCGGTGGCGCGGGTGAAAAAGGAGGTGTGACACCGTGCACGTTCTTATCATTTATATGGCGAGGATGAGTGATAGAGCATGAAGGGTGGTGCCGTACATGTTTCTATTATTTATATGGTCAGGTTGAGCGATAAAGCACGAAGAGTGATGTCGTGCACGTTCCTATTATTGATTACCTGGTGAGGTTGAGAGTAAAAACACAAAGGGTGATGTCGTGCATTTCCTGTTTGCTGTGTTTATTATTATTTCTGGTTCAAGGTGTACTAGCTGTTTAAATTCCTCTATTGTTGTGATTCTTTATCTTGCAACCCCCTTAGCATGCTTCCCCTCTCGTTAATATCTGCTTAGCTTCTGTTACTTGTTATTTCTGTTAGTATATGTTTTAATTGCACAAGTTTATGTATGTGTCTTGTCCTAGCCTCGTCACTACTTCGCCGAGGTTAGGCTCGGCACTTACCAGTACATGGGGTCGGTTGTACTGATACTACACTCTGCACTTTCTTTACAGATTTCGGTACTGGAGCGTGTTGACCCGAGTGGAGCTGCTGCCTTCAGTCCAATAAGAGACCCAAGGTAGATCTGCTGGCGTTCGCAGACCCTGGAGTCCCCTTCCAGTTATTCTAGTTTCCTGTTTTCTTTTACTTCGAAAACAGTTGTATTTTCTTTCAGCCAGTATTTGTGGTGACTCTTAGAAGTTCGTGGATTGTGACACCAGATTTTGGGTAGTTGTGTACTAGTACTTGGATTATTATGAGACTTTGCACTCCTTTAATCTGTTTTGGTTTAATTGCTGTTATTTACTGATTTGATTAGTGGTTAGTGTATTATATCTCTAGCTGTTGGCTTGCCTATCGTTCGGAAAAGTTAGGCGCCATCATAATCTCGATGGTGGGAAATTTGGGTCGTAACAGTACTATTAACACAAGCGACTCTATAATAATATTAGATAAATACTTTATTTTGTCCAATTATATATTTGTATTAAGAAAGTCATTAAATATATAAGAATACTTAGCTCAAAATTCAGTCAGCTAGTTCAATTATTATGGTATATTAACTTTACATCATTGTAGGCATAAATTTGAAACACTAGATCTGTCTCAGTCAAATAAAGGTAAAATTTGAATTGTGCTACTCTTTTTCAAAAATATTAAAAGTTGGAGGAGTGTCAACTTTTGTTAATTTAGCAATACTTCATGGCAAGTTTAATCTTGAAATACTAAAATTTCCTTGAAATATTATGAATTCTTGAAATACTACAATTTCCTCTAACTTTAATATTTAGTGATAGTGAGACAAGATCTGTCCGCAGTCAGCACTCTACCAATCTGTCAAATGGCAATCACTAATTTCCTTTTTCTGGTAATTAACACTATTTGTGAGTAGCTTTCGATGCACATGTAGTACAAATCGACAAAGCACCGTACTAACATTTTTAGCTTAATAACAACTCAATCATTTGTATGGAAATTCTAAAATAAAGAATCCCAAAATTTTTAAATAAAATTTACAATTCAATTGAAATTCTCAAAGTAGTAGTTGTTTCATTCGATTCTTGAGGACCAAACTATTTACTTACTTTTTATACTTATAAATAAATCGTTTAATTATTTTACAGTAGTGTTTGACTATATAATTTTTATTTTCAAAAGATAAGTAAATAATTGTTTAATTATAGATCTAAAATAGCAACCAAGTCAACCATCATCAAGATTTATGTTGTGTGACAGAGATTAACCAGTACAATAATTTGTCTACTTTCTATTTTCAGAATTTTAATTTATATTTAAAATACTGAGAAATTGGTCAAATTAATTTCAATAAATCCATCAATTTGATATGGAAAATAAATTTACCCTCTTCACAAAATTCATACTTGTCCAAACTTGGTCAAGGATTTCATTACATTTTCAAAGGTTGTTGTTGGGGTGAGATTTCCCTAAAACCAAAGTCAATTATTTTCCTCCACAAATCTCGTTATTTAGATACTAATAATAACTCAAAAACAGCTTAATTAATGGCATTATCGTCATTCTCCTCAACTGTACGGAAAACATCTTGAATCTGAAGTTATATCATCTTCTTCTTCAGAAAAATTTGTCGGTGCCCTGTTCTATCACATCTACCTCAAATAACCAATTTCATTTTCCACAAAAATACTCCAAATTCTGCTTTTCTTTTTATTCCATTTACCTACATTGCCTATTTCTAATATTATAATTCTTCATTTTGTTAAGATCACATTTTCTTTTATCCCGCATTGCTACATGCGGGGATCATTAATCAGGTTTAAACATACCCTCTTCTCAATTTCTTCTTTTAATTGATATTTGTTTCAAAGTTTCAATTTTTATTAGATCTGAATGATAAAGTCCACATTTTTATTATTATTATTTCTTGATATTGCAGGTAATTTTGTGAGTGAATAAGGAAATGGGAGAGAAATCAAGAAAAGGAGGTTGGTGTGGTTGGATTATAGTTTTAATAGTGGTAGCAGCGGCTGCTGGAGCCATTGTTGTACTTGTTAAAAAGAAGCATAATGGTTCAAGCCCAGATGCTGCTCCTGTTCCTGGACCTCCTGGTTCTCCTACCAAGAAATATGCAGATGCTTTGAAAACTGCAATGCAGTTCTTTGATGTACAAAAATGTAAGGCCCCTTTTGATAGTTTGAAGTAATTTTGTGTTTTGTGCTCATTATTTAGATCCATGTTGAAACATTTTCATTTACATTAATGCAGCTCACTTGTTCGATACTGTAGTTTGTTTTAATTTACTTTCCTTTTTGTTGGATACACTTTGTCTTTTACTCTTGATCGTCTCCAGGATTTGTGTCATAATGACCTGGACTTTTCATATGGATGTTGCACTTTGTAATGTCTTGGTTGCTCATTTCTATATTTGTTAAAAAAATATTATTTACTGTAATTGCGGGCTAAACTCTTTAATTGAAGTGGAATTGTAATTTTCCTATTAAAGTTAGTGCAATGAACTGATCTGTAGCTGAGGCGCCTGTGCTGGTGTAGAAGGATTAGTAATAAGAATGTACCTTTTGGCAGTGAGGGTAGGGAACTTATTAGCTGTCTAAACTCTTTTCTCTTTATAATGTGGGACAAGGTTCAAATGTGTTGGTATCAACAGAGTTCCTTGATGAGGGTTTGGGAGGAAGCACATGGCCTTGTGTCTTTTGAATATGGAACAAGGTCTCAAGGTCACTGTATCAATTGAGCCTCCAATGAGGGGTTCGGTAAAGAGGTGCATAGTTCTTGTCTCCTTGCGATGTGAGACAAGGTCGTAAGGTGACAATCTAAGAAAATCACCCATTCGAGGGATTTGTCAAGATGTACATAGTCCATGTTCCCTCGAGAGCATCATCTAATGATGAATGGATCTGTCAATGAGTATTCTTGAGGTATTATTATGCCCACACTGGTGGGGTGGGAGCATTTCCCGAAAATACGCCTTGTTCAGTCACCTTATCACTTCCCAATGTGTGACAAGGTCCTATGGCGATGGCATTAACAGACACATTTCCTGTGACTGATTGTTATAAGTTTCTACTGAGGATGTTCCTATTATAATTTATTGTCATAGTTATATTACCATGACTTCAAGTACTGTCCAGATATTTTTAAAGATTGATCTTAATACATACTGAAATGTTATTGGTGACTGCCCTAACTTAACCTTGTTGCTTTACGTAACTTGTTTTCTTGGAGACTTGTTCTAGTTTTTGTTCTTTTAAATTTGTACGTTGGGCTCACTTTCTTAAGGGTAAAATCTCTTATTGTTTCAGCTGGGAAGTTAGTAAATAACAAAATATCATGGAGAGGTGATTCAGCTGTCAAAGATGGAAGTCCAGCAAAGTTGGATCTCAGTAAAGGAATGTATGATGCTGGCGACCACATGAAATTTGGATTCCCTATGGCTTACACTGCCACTGTGTTGTCGTGGGCCATCCTTGAGTACGGTGATCAGATGAAGGTTGTGGACCAATTGGAACCTGCTCAAGACTCACTCAAGTGGATTACCGACTACCTTATCAATGCTCATCCAAAAGATAATGTTCTTTATATTCAGGTTCTTGCCTCAATTTTCTCTTTCTCAAGTATGCTTTTCTTGCTGCTGCAGCATTCAAGACTTATAGGCTTGCTGGAATGTTGAACTTTGGTCTTACTTTAGGAAGACTACTGATATTTAGAGATTTCTGTTATGAAACTTCCTTGTTCTTCGTGGAAACTATTTAGGAGAATTCATCTTAAAGTGAAAACAAGAAAATTTCCCGAGTCTAGGTCATTGTGAGGGAGAGTAAGTTTGCCTAATGTGTTTAGTAAAAGAGTGCATGTAGTATATCATTACAGTTCTAATGATGCAGAGAGTGTCCTTATTTCTTGCACTTTGCCTCGTATCTATATTGTTAACTATTCTATGTTCACGTTTTACAATTTTGTTAATGATGGCCTGTTTGCTAAGTGCTTAGTTGCTTGCAACATATAATACAAGTGAAGTGACAAGAAGTCGGTAAGTATTTATAATGTGAAAAGAAGGCCCAGTTATAAAAGGCATGCCACTTAAAATGCCATAAACATAGAAACGTTTAGTCAGATATCCTTATCAGTAAAAGATGAACTATATATATTTTGATTCTTAAAAGATGAAGAACTATATTATTGAGTAGAAAATGACAAACCTCTAATATCCTACAGGAGTATCTTCAAATTACTATCAAAGTTTGATTGTCATGCATTACGGTATACTTAATACTCTTTTAATATGAATTAATAATTCTGTACTAATCAAGGATGGCTAAGCTTCATATCATCTCAAGCATACTGTCCATTTGTAGACCAACATGACGTTTCCATTTCCTGTCAATATTATATAGGAGAGTTTAAGTTTGCATCAAGTGATCTGGTTCAGATTATATTTAACTCTTTTAGTTGTTTAACAATTGCTTTTTCTGTTTTTGAACGTCAATCACGGTGATGTTTCATTTGATCACATGTACGTGAGTGTTTGTTTCACAAGCTCGACTCTTTGGCAGGTGGGTGATCCTGATGCCGATCATAAATGTTGGGATAGGCCCGAGGATATGACTGAGGAGAGGCCTCTTATTCAGATAAATGCTTCTGTCCCTGGGACTGAAGTCGCAGCTGAAACTGCAGCAGCTATGGCTGCAGCATCCCTGGTGTTCAAGTCCAGTGACTCGGCATACTCAAGTGATCTTCTTAAGCATTCTAAACAGTTATTTACTTTTGCCGACAAATATAGAGGTTCCTACAGCGAGAATATTCCTGAAGTCGCAACATATTACAACTCAACTGGATATGGGGATGAGCTCTTGTGGGCAGCAAGTTGGCTATATCATGCAACTGGAGATCAATCATATTATGATTATGCGACTGGGAAAAATGCAGATTCTTTTGGTAATTTTGGAAATCCAACTTGGTTTAGCTGGGATAATAAACTAGCTGGTACTCAGGTATTCTATTTTATATTGGTATATATAAGCAGTGTGTGTTTTGGATGTGAATTACTCACTTTGTTTTTCATGTTTTACACTTGAACTATTCAAAGTAAACAAATTGAATAAGTCAATGACTGCTTTAATTGCAGGTTCTTTTATCGCGGGTCAGCTTCTTTGATTCGAAAGGCACCTCAAACTCGGAGACACTTCAAGAGTATAGGAAAACTGCAGAAGCCGTAATGTGTGGTCTCCTACCGAAATCTCCAACAGCAACATCCAGCAGAACTGATAGTATGCCCCATCTAACCTTAGCTCTATTTTTGTTCTTCCTGTTTTCTTCCCTATCAACACCTTTCTATGAGTATTGAGCAGATACTTGCAATTTTATTTGGAGTGGCTGACTTGCATAAGTCAATATAAAACGAGTCTATGTTTACAGATTGAACCTATGTTTTTGTCCTATTTTCCTCTCTGTCATGGCTTGTGATATAGAAGACAAATTCACTATAAGTAATGATTGAAGCATAAATCGAGAAACGATGTCTGAGTAGTAAATAGAAAAGCTGAAAATCTGCACCTAACCAGAACTAAATGCAATGAAGTAGAGATAAGAAACTACAGACATTCAACTTTTTTTTTAAAATTCTGTTGAGGCATTAACTTCATGAAGTCCATAGATCTAAAACAAAATTTTTTATGGTCTTTATACCACTTTGACTGATGGCTGGAAAAGTACTATCTTCTTCTCTTCTCATTCATTATATTTAGTAAGGAAAGAAAACTGATTGTGGTTTTAACTCTATCATGAAGCCTGTCTTAATCTTTTTCCTAAACCCTTTACAACATCCGTCTTGTAAGGAAAGATATGAGCTTAAAAGGGTAATTGTACTGAATGGTTAATTATTTCATTTAGTTCCACTCTCATTTCAAGCAAATGTTAAGAACTCATTTCATTAGTTTACTTGTAACCTAGTCTTTGTTACTCATTTCAAGCAAATGTTAATGCAGGTGGTTTAATATGGATAAGTGAATGGAACGCATTGCAGCATCCTGTAGCTTCTGCCTTCTTAGCTGTACTGTACAGTGATTACATGCTCACTTCTCGGACTGCAAAAATAACTTGTAATGGAGACGCATATACACCGTCTGATCTGCGGAAGTTCGCCATCTCCCAGGTACACTTCTTGGTCTTTTTACTTACTGAGAAGATTTTTTTTTCTTTGGATATTTGATCTTATGTTTTATCAATAAGCATCCAACAACTATGTCTTAATTCCAAGCACGTTGGGGTGGATCCGTTATATGAATCCTCAATCATGTTGCTTCATTTAAGTGCATCTCGATCCAATATCATGTAAAAGAAAATTTAAAACAAAAATAGAAGTACTAGAGTTTTCTATATTTACTACTGTCATTTAAATTTCTGATAGGACTAATAGACTTCTAGAAAACATTGGACCTGAAATAAGCGTACTAACATGACTAAAACTTAATTCTAACTAATTCGTGTTTCCTATAATCTTTTTCTTCCATTGTTCCTATTTTTTGCTAGGTAAAACTTAATTCCAACTAATTGGTGTTTCCTATATAGATCTTTTTCTTCCATTCTTAAATTTGCTAGGTCTGATTTTGAATTTACAAGCTTACGATTTTGGAAATATACCCCATCTTTGTAGGCTGATTATGTATTGGGTGACAATCCATCGAAGATGAGTTATCTCGTAGGGTATGGTGACAACTATCCACAATATGTTCACCATAGAGGGGCTTCCATTCCTGAAGACGCTGATACCAGTTGCAAAGATGGTTGGAAGTGGCTAGATTCGACTGAACCTAATCCCAATGTTGCGACTGGAGCTCTTGTTGGTGGACCATTTCTTAATGAAACATATATCGATTCAAGGAACAATTCAATGCAAGCAGAGCCAACCACATACAATAGCGCTGTCATTGTTGGCCTTCTTTCTGGTTTGGTTACCACTTCCTCTGTGGTTCAATCTTTCACCTGAGGTGATAGCCTTCACGCGTGTGCCACCTCGTGTTGTCTTCTACAGTATGTAGCTGCATACATAATTTTTTTATTTCTTGTAGCTCCTTGAACACATATATATAGGTGCATTATATATCTGTGTGTGTTAATGTTCGTGTGTACACATTACCTGCTCTATGTTACTAGTATTCGATTTACGCGCTCAACTGGCATATGAGTTTTTGCTGTATTAGTTTGCTCAAAAACATTATGCACTCTCTTGTTTTTCATCGCGTTAAAATTGCTAGATATGAGAGTTCCTATGATGGATTTAGAGGAACTAGTTCTGAGTCTTTTTTGTTATTGCAAATACTAGTTTGGCCATCAATATAGCTTTTTAGTAGGTAGTCGAGTGTGTGTCTTCCCCATACCAGTAGTATTAGTAGTTAGCTTTGTATTCTATTACTGATAATCTCTATTATTACATGTTGAGCATTCCACTTATTTTCTTATTATCTTGTTGTGGTTAGTGCTTGTTGCTACTCCTTTCTTCTCATCTTTCCTTGAGCCGGGGGTCTATCGGAAACAGTTTCTCTACCTTCAAGGTAGGGGTAAGGGCTGCGTAAACATTACTCCCAGATCCCACTTGTGGGATTATACTGGGTTTGTTGTTGTCATTCCACTTGTTTTCTTATTATCTTGTTGTTCTTACTGCATGTTGTTACCGCTTTCTTTTCATCTTTCCTTGAGTCGGGGGTCTATCGGAAACAGCCTCTCTACCCGGGGGTCTATCGGAAATAGCCTCTCTACCTTCAAGATAGGGGTAAGGTCTGCGTACACATTACCCTCTCCACACTCCACTTGTGGGATTATACTGGGTTTGTTATTGTCATCCGTGTAGCTTTATTTTGATCGAAAAGAACAAGAACCAATCTCAGACCCCACTTTGTTTTTGCCGTTTAATCTTGTCTTCTAGTCCAAACACAGTCCATTGAGAACATCTTATGAAACATGATTTGATTTTTCATGAAAGTTGAATTCAAACTGATGTGAAACCGACCAGAGGCAAACATAGTACATACGTGCCACTCCACAGTGAAGCTAAGCTAATCCCAATATCTGAAAGTGTATACATATGATTGAGTAAAAAGAGCAGCTTTTAAAGAAAGTAGCAGAAGATGATATGTTTTTATGTTGGGTTCCAATCACTATACCAACTAAGTAGCAAAATGGAGTGGTCTGTCCACATATGCAGTCCACTGTTTTGATGTAACCTTATCTTGTTTCTAATTTGGTATGCTACTGTAACCATTATGCATGTGTTAAAAAGTTGAGAAGGGACACTGTGTTATGTTGTGCTCTCACAAGTGTTATTCACACAAGGCAAACATAGTATCCCTTATCTTGGTTTTTGTATTGCTTTTGCATTTTGTTGTTGGAACTCAAGTCTCTTGCTTTAGTCAAGTTAAAGGCTAGATTCATCTGCCCTATCCTGTTCTGTTCTTGTTCTACTATTCAATAATGTCAACTAGTTAATCAAACACATGTTTTTTTGTGTGTCTAAATTGCATTAATCAATCCATCAACTGTCTCAATTCCAATTAGGTGGAGTCGCTTATTCATCATAACTAGACTAATTTTACACCACTGTCAACCTATTGCAATCTTCAAAAAAGAGAATAGCACTTCAGATTCCACTTGTGAGATTATACTGAGTTTGTTATTTTGTTGTTTTTGTAATTATGAATACTATCTACAGTTCCTCATGAATCGTGACGTACATCTTTCTCTCGAAGTTCTTATCTCATGCACCTGTACTTAAAAAAAGAAATTTACAAGTACTAATGTATACGTCAAATTAATTTTTGTATAATAATAGTGGTATCTAGATTAACTTGTATCCGTATCGACTATTATATTGAATATAACATAATGAATTAAGAATTTTACATTGGGTGAAATGTAAATCCAATTACGGAGAAGGCCAAGAGATAAAAATAAATATGACTCGTGCAAATAACAGGGTTTGTTCCAAAATAAAGATCCATTAATACTAATAAAGAAGTTTACACTTTTTACATTAGAGGAAACACAATCAATAACTATAAAGTGACAAAGGAATTAGTGTACATAAACAACAATCATATACAAACAGAAATACAATTACTTGTACTACATCAACCTCTCCTGTTTAATCAGGCTTTGATTAGCCTAATAGACAAAATGAATCAACACTAAACAAAATAATTATGTAATATTTTTTTCTGTAAACTAATGATCAACAGCTAGTTAAAAGTGCTGTATTATCTAATCCAATTTTTTGAAGTGTCAACGAGCAATTTCCAATTTTGTAGTTGTGTAGCCTAGTTGTTGCTCCATTTCCCAACTTAATTTTGGTGCCACTCCATTATGCTTCGGAACATAATCCTACATAATTAAACACATTTAACATGTTACAACAACAACAACAACCCAGAATAATCCCACTTAGTGGGGTCTGGGGAGGGTAGTGTGTACGCAGACCTTACCCCTACCCTGAGGTAGAGAGGCTGTTTCCAAATAGAACCCCGGCATCCTTCCCTCCAAGAACTTCCCACCTTGCTCTTGGGAGACTCGAACTCACAACCTCTTGGTTGGAAGTGGAAGTTGCTTACCATCAGAGCAACCCCTCTTGCCCAAATAGACCCCTCTTGCTTAACATGTTAAAATAGGAAAATTAACAAATACTAATTCAAGATTTTAAGTCAGTAAATACATAATATCATTACGCCGTAGCGTGATGAATTATGAGTAGTACCTCAAGCTTTGACATGAGTTCGTGGGCAGTTGGGGCAGAAATAATTATGTGACGGGCAGAAGGTGTGACGAAACCTTCATCAACAGCTTTGTCTATAAATGACAATAATGAATTGTAGTACCCATCTACATTAAGTAAACCTACCTGCATTTACGTACAACACAAGTTAATTAGAAAATTTAAGAGAATAATTCTTATGGTCCTAGATTAATTTAAAAAAAGAAAATACTAAAGTCGGTCCATATTATCTGTTTTTTAAAGTTTTAAATATTCTTAGAAGACTAAAACAATGTTTAATCGCCTTAATCATAAGAGTATTTGTGTAAACTATCTTTAATCTTTCCACAAACATCTCACTTTATTAACACTTCACTAATAGGCACAGGGGCGGAGCTACAGAGCTGGTACGGATTCAGCCGAACCCCGTAGCTTTTGTTTAAATCTTGTATTTATCTTTTAAAAATTCATTAATTATGTACAAATATTTATTTAGAACTCAGTAATTTAAAGGAATCAGACTTCCGAACTCATAAGCTTGAAATTCTAACTCCGCCTCTAAATAGGCAGTCCACAATCGTGTAAATATGAAAAATACTACTACTAACAAATTACTTCTTTTTTCTAAAACGACAAATATCTTGAAATAAATTCAGTTTATCGAAACAATTAATATTTATGACCGAATATTATAATTTATAAGTTGATAAGCGTTTATTAGCCAAAAGCAAAATAGTGCTATAATTATTAGTCATCAGTCACTTATTTTGTCGTTAAAAACAAAAACAGAGGATTAAGACAAGAAATCATACTGGTTTATCATGAATGCCTAATTGAGCCCAAGTGATGACTTCTAAGAGTTCCTCTAATGTCCCATAGCCACCTGCAAACACGATTAAGATGAGATTAATTTAGGATTAGCTGTTTCCCAATTAGCGACTAATTTGAATTATTAAATGTAAATGACAAACCTGTTTTTTACTGTTTCCGTATTTGTGAACATTTTGGTTTGTCCACTTACGTAATTGAATGATACGTGTGAAAATTGATATGATATGAAAGCAACTAAAGACTTTGATAATTACTTTTTTAAATCAAGATTTAATAAAGAATAAATAGTTAAGTAAAATGTTTAAATTTCATTTAAAAAAGGATTAACCTGGTAAGGCTATAAATGCATCAGCTTGCCTTGCCATTTCTGCCTTTCTTTGGTGCATCCCTGAGACTGCCCTCACTTCTCCAACACTCTCTCCTGTAATCTGTAAAAATAAAATAATATTAAAAATCACATTATGAAAGTCTAGTCTAATATAAATTTACACAAAAGATATGTGGTAATAGATTTATCTTTTACATGTGAAAATTTAAAAAGTTTAGAGTTAGCAAATAAGCGAATTAGGTCAAATTTGGGCAGATAAAATCAATAAATGAATCATGATCCGATTCATCCCAAGTTTGTTTGGTTGAAAATAAAGTCAAATGACAGGTCATAACTCAAGTCGTGCAACATGACCTAATCTACCTTCCTTTTTATTTTATTTTTTGAAATATATTTGAAAACCAATATTATATTTTTCTTAAATTATTAGCTAAAAATCTTCTAAATTTACACTATTTTCAATCGCTATTGATGATTTTTCATGTTAGGCTCGCATTATGATCAGTTAGTAGTATACTACTTGACTTTTTTTTTTTTTTTTACCTAATAGTTTGATCGGTCATTTTAAATTCAATAAACCAATAAACGAAACATATTACAACACGTATAAACTTGGACGTATTTGGTACGTTACTTGAAAATAGATTAATCTTGTCACCTTTAAAAAAAATCCAACTAGATAATTGTCGTAGACATTTTGACCATAACAATTTGCTACTAGTACTAGTAGATGAGAATGGTCAATATTTGACTGGTAAATATGTCAAGAAAAAACAAGAAAGTACAAAAGTATTGTACCAAAACCATTAATATATCCAAAATATATGTACTACTCAACAATAAATGGAGCACATAAATATCTATAGTGATAGTTGCTGTTTTAAAAGGTACAAAGACAAATTACCTCTCTTGGCATAAGAGTTTTAGGAATTACCCTGCCCAAAAAAAAAAAAAAAACACAGAGGAGATTTAATTATTGATAAGATTTTAATAATAAAACAAAAAACAAAATAAATGGATTTTAAAAAAAATATTGGTACCCTAACACGTGGCGGCCACCATTAAAAACTGCTTGAGAGACTAGACCCATTAAGCCAACACTTCCACCTCCATAAACCAAGTCGATGTTCCTTTCAACCTGCCAAATATTATAATTTATTTTATATTTTTAATTAAGACAAGTGTTTTTTTAAATATATTTTTAATTTGAACAAACATTACTTGTCTGAATTGCTTACTCCACTAAATTCAACGTGAATCCCATTTAAAAATAATTACTTCACGTTAATCTTACTCATCACCAACTGTTTTAATTTTGTAACACCAAATTAATCCAACCTGATTTCTTAATGCAAAACTTATAAATAAAAATGAAAAAAAAGAAAGAACAAGAACAGCAACAGCAGAAAGGGGAAGATTGACTTGTATTATATACCACTGCTGAATTGCTTAAAAGTTTATGCTATAGTACAGAAAATACACATAATTTGATGCTGAATCTCATAATGCTATTGCAACAATAATCCACTGATATTATTTTTAGTTAAATTCAGCTTTCTCCATGTTAATAAAGTTTCTTCATAATTAATCGTACAGTTGAAAATACAAGTACATAAATAATAAATTCTACTAGTAATTAGTTTCTTCCATGCATATTGGGAAATCACATGAATTTCAAGCAAAATTGTTGTTTGTTTAAACACAAAGTATAAGGATGGAAAAATAAGTGTATTCAACATTCAGAGAGTTAGTATATTTAAAATGAGCGTGATCTTATTATATATGTATTTTAAATATTTTTATATGTATAAATATTTTGAGCCGAAAGTGAGCAATAGTAAAATTATCTGCATGTGACTTATAAGTCATGGAGTTCAAGCGATGGAAGCAACCACTAATAATTGTATTAGGGTAGGCTGTCTACGTAACACCCCTGAAGTGCGACTCATTCCCGAACCCTATACAAGAATACCTTGTGCACCGGATTGCCCTACGATCGTAAAGAAAATGAAAAAGAACAGAGAAAATATACCAGTTGGTTGGCAAGTTGAATAGCAGCAAGCTGATAACTAGGTTTATTGCCAGGACTACTCCCACAAAAAACACATATTCTCTTAAATCTTGAAGGCTTTGTGAGCTGAGAAGAAGGGTTAATTTGTGTTTGGTGATTATTTTCCATAAGAGGAAATTAGATTTCTCTGCTTTTAATTCCTTTCTTTCTGATTGTAAGTCAGTAAGTATCAAAGGAAAAGAGAGAATTAAAGAGGAGCAAAAGGAATTTAAGTTTATGTGGAAAACAAGGTGTTTTGTTAAGAGGAATTTAAAGTCAGCAAGTTTTCTTTGAATTGGAAGCAGAGGAAGTAATAGGCAAAGAGAGAATATTGTGATATTTGAGAAGAGATGCTATGCTACTCGGTCTTATTATTGGTCCTTTTTTATATCCATAAAACCCATCCACTTTCCGCCTATAACTTTTGATCATTCAATTTACCCATGTTTTGGGACTTGGATATTCTTTATTAAATTACAAAAAGTAAAAGATGACAGTTACCGTCAAACCTCTGTGTAATAATTTTATTTTTAGCTGTTATAATAAAATGTTGTTATAAAAAATACATATATTATAGAAGAATTAACTCAAATAATCGCTCACCCAACAACGCAAACTAAAAATAACCGATAGAAGTATAATATAATCATAGTTTATGATTATATGTGTATAATTATGTATAACCAATATATAATCTATGTATATGACTAGGAAAAGTAAACAATGAATATAATCGGCTATTTGTGTAAAGGTCTCATTATTATAACATAACATAAAAAATTAATTTAAAAGAAATTTAATTGTTATAGAGGATAATTAGCTTTTTAATTCCTTAAAAGAAAAAAATAAATATTATCATTAATAGAATGGTCCAATAGTTAAAAGGTTATAACATCGGTTTAATCTCCCCATTTTTGTCTATTCGAACTTTACTGATTCGACTAATATGCATTCGCTCTATTGAAAGCTCACTGAGGGTCTTTGCCGCTTCCTAACGGAAAGGACTCTATTTTTAAGGTTTGAACCCGATATTTTTAATTTTACAAAAGATGAACCTTTAATTCCTGTTAATTGAGAAAAACAAAAAAACAAAAAAAAACGAGAAAAATAAGTGAAATTACTAGATACAAATTTGAAATTGAAAATGCAAAAAATTGTCACTTTCAACCTAAAGGCAAAGAAGGTGCAAGGAAAGGTTGTGTAGTGAAAAGGGTCCCACCTCTTCCTCTCTATATCGTGGCAATTTTCAAGGGCAACTGGGAATTAACAACTTATTCTTTATATTATATGTATTTCTTCTCTTTCCTTTTCATTTGTCCTCTATTATTCTTTTATAATAATTTTCCTTATTTGTCACCCATATATTATTTTTAATCGAAGGTAGAGAGGCCAAAGCAAATGAATAGGATGAATTTTAGTGAGATTGGGAACCATACTGTCTCTTTTATTATTTTTTGTTATTTTGCTTAATATTGTATAAATTAAGCAGTTTATATATGTTACGTGTTTATTCTCATCCATATATAGTTTGGTAGGATTTTTTCTTCTTAAGAGTATTATCTTTATTAAGGTTTGTACAATTCGTCATTAAATTTTATAAACGGATAAGATACTATATTTAATTTTTCACTTTGACAGCAGCGACCTAACAAATTATTTTCTTTTTATTAAGATATTGACTTTGTTTTTCTGGTTGTTTGCCCGTTCATTTTGAGGTTCTCTAAGCCAAGATCAGTTGTTAATTTGCATAGAATTAGTGACCGGTGAAATATCATAATTTTTCTATTGGACAAAAATTATTAGATAGTGTCCTCAGAGGCGGAGCCAAGATTTAAAGTTACTGGGTTCGGGATTATAGTATTTTTATGTTACTGGATTCTAAGTAAGAATTTATACCTATTCAATCGATTTCTTAAGACAAATATATGATTTGCGCTAATGCTATTGGATTCGGTAGAACCCGTTACCGAAGATCTAGCTCCGCTCCTGAGTGTGCTCTCGTCTTTAAATTAGTGTGAATTGATATCATAATAGAAGAAATGAGGAAAAATAAAGGTATAAAGTGAAAGTTGAAACCTCTTTTTCTTTCCTAAAAAGAGTAAATGGGATAATGCCAATTGTCATCGCACGTAAAGAACAGGGAGGATTGGTATGAAATGGGCCAGGAGATGGTGGGCCGGGTTGCATTTTAATATTAGGAACAGAATACATTCTTTGACGGTGCCGTACGAAAATCACGTGTCTAACCAGTGGTCCTTTTTAATTGGGCCACAGCCCCTTTCATCTCTAGTAACTATCCAGCAATGCATCAAAAAGCCCCTTCAACGGTTCAACCACATACTACCATTTCAACATCTCTATTCCCCTTTTCTTTTTTTTTCTTTTGTTTTTTGTTTTTCACATACTTGTCCGATTCATTTGCGCCAAAAATATTTATATTGTGAGATAAAGTATTTTCTAATAAAGATGACTTTATACTCAGGACTCGAACTTAAGATTTGTGGTTAAGGATGAAAGAGTATTTACACTCCACCACAACCCCTGTATACGTCTGCATTCCCTTTTATTCATTCTTTTCTCTAGCTCACTTATTTTTGGTTTTAAATATACTTTCCCTAATGGTTACATTTTATTATTTAAAATAAGCAAAAGAGGTTTGGAACCATACACGTATCTATATGTAGTAGTTGATAATTTGTTTTGAATAGTATACTCCCTTGACCGTAGGGTGGAATTAGAAAGTACGTGGTCAAATTATCTAATCCCTTTTTTTTTTTTTTTTGTGCGACACTATCTTCTTTTCCATGTAAATTTATGCATTCCTGTTTCATACGTTGTAAAAAGAAGAGTAAAAAATGTCTAACTAGATAATAGTAATCAAAAGTTCACCAAAATTTAAATTATCTTACTATAATTTTTTATCTCTTAATCTTTGAATTATAGTTTGAAATAAAAAGATAATCCCTATCTTACTAGCATAACTCAAACTTTATGTAGCATTGCCGGTGGGAATGATGTCTAGACGAAGTCACCAATTTATATAAATTATTTATTTTTTGTTAATATTTACTTTTCAACTCCATATATGGCATCGACTTTGAGAAATTTTACAGGTCAAAAGTTTCATTTGCTTGGTCTCTAGAAGACTCTTTCATCCAAATTATATTTATAGGGTCCATGTTCCTCCACTCTATCCTTCATTTATTATATTTCTTTGGTCAATACCCTTCATTTATTTAATTCGTCTTTGTCATTCCAAAGTTTAAATAAATAAATAAATAAATAAAAATAGTTTTACGTCGTATGAAACATTGAATTCCGACCCTTCCGTCAAAGTATTAATAATAATTGGAACACTCAATGAGAAAAGCAAATGAAACATATCTATTACTACTATTTACTACTAACACTTAATCAATTTTGTAAGACAATGACTGGGCAAAAAAGAGGAAGATGGCTTGAGAGTATTTGTCAGTGCGTCACATTACAAGATTAGGTTTATTTGTGTGGATTAATTAACTTAGTTATTTTAACCATCTTTTAAGAATCAAATTAACACAGCATGTAGAAATTCCATATTAATCTTATGCATGTTTGACCAAAAAATGTTAAGCTTTTTATTAAACTAATTAAATAAGAGGACTTTAGGCAAATCTTAACCAATAATAATTTACTCTAGATCTAAGATAAAATATGGGAATAAGAAAGCAAGGCACACATAAGATTTAAGTATAACACTGATTGAATCTCATCATATAAGAAGAGGATGGTAATTTTCATAATATCAAACAACAATTATGAAAATGTAAATGAGAAGGGTCACCGATCTTTAGCAAGGTAGAACCCTATACATTTGAATGATTAGACAAACAACATATATTTAGGATCTGAGCTTCCTTGCTTCTTTCTTCTTCGTGGTGGAGAGAGAAATAAAGATTTCTCTTCCTTTCATGAACATGTCTCTCTCTGAATTTCCTCCGCTCTCCTTGCTTCTTCTTCTCACTTAGTTTATATACTAGGTCGTCTCTTTTACCCAACGGTCATTAACCATGGTACTTGAGTCGTTTGACTATATTACGGGTTGACCCCTTGAAATGTCGTAATATCCAATTCTCCTTTCAAGCGTTCTGAATACATGACATCGGCCATGGCCGAGGTGCGTATCGTCACAGCGTGGTATAGATACCATAGTCTCAAGTAAATTTTCTCCATCCCTTCTCACGCCAATTCTTGTCTGGTTAGATTTTAACCCATACAGTTAGTCCTTCTGCCTGTTGGGGTCGCCTCTTGGCGAGCTCGATGCGCGGACTCTGTTGATCCGAAAATTGGGAGAAATTTGAACGCTTTATGCGAGGGACAAGCACCTCATGGCGAGTTAGCGACGTGATGTTTCAAGAGTTGCGTCAGACCATCACGTCAGTTCAGAATGTCATTGGTATTTCTCATGCGTCATTATGGCACATGTTTTCTATGCATTGTGTCATTTCCCGTGCCCTTTCTGTTTTCTAACTGGCTGTGTTTGGTTTTCCCGCTCAGGGCATTTATGTCCCTATAAATAGTGGAGAATCTCTCATTTGACTATTATGCTTCTCATTCGCTCAAGAGAGATTTTTGCAACCCTTTTTCACCTTTAGTTTCTCATATTTCTGCTTATGTTAGGATTCGCTGTGACCACTAGCTTTTTCCCTTATAATTCTCGTTTCTTTTAATCAAAGAAAAAATGGCTAGTGCTTCTTCCAACACTGATAGAGCTGTTGGTGCTCCGATTCCGGAAAATGATGTATCCCTGCTCAAAGAGGGAATGGAAATGGTGGAAGATGAGGGTTTTTCGACAGTAGATGAGGTGGTTCACCGCCCAGGGAAGGCGAGGATTGACTTTATAGCCCTTCTGGGTACGATCTAGAGCCCGTTTTTTCCACGATAGATGTTGCGGTGCTCACGGCGTTCAAAGAAAAATGGGGGATCCCTGATCACATTGAACTGGTTCTGGTGGATCAGGACATAGTGCATATACACCGTCCAGGCTATTGCGCATTTTATGCGTATCCCTTCGTCGTCGGATACACGTTTCCTCTTCCTTCCTTGGTGGTGGACTTCTACCACTTCTATTAGGTGTGTCCGGCTCAACTCTCTCTGAATGTGTACAAGCTTTTCCTTATGCTCATCAAGTACGTGGAGTTGGCTGGTCGAGGGATTTCTCTACAGCACATGATTTACCTCTTCGCCCCTCATTTTCTTAGGGGTACAAAGATTCATATGCGTCACCGAGGAGCCAAGAGTTTGGTGGTGAAGATGGATGACAAGGCTAATCATCGCTTTTGGGAGAGCTTCTTCTACGTCCGAATAGAGCACATCGTGTCGAACCCGGCGGGATTTCCTGAAACGTGGAATTTTGCCCGTAGGTCTTCCTTTCTTTTCATTTTATGCATTTTTTCTTAAGATGGTCGTCGGTCGTCTCCCTTTAATGACCTCGTTGAGGGTTTGTTTTTGTTTTTGTATCCGAAAGAGTAGATCCTTTGCTAGTTGCTGACATTCGCGAGTGGGTGAGCGTGATTCTCGCTCATACAATGGGGATTCGCGAATGGGCACCTTTCCATGAGAAGTTTGGGCACAAGCCTCTTGTTGGTGAGTCGGCTTGTTGTGGCTTGTTGCTTTGTTCTTTGCACCGTAGTTTCTTTTACCTTATATTTGTTTGATAGAATCTCATCATTGGTAGGTCAGAGAGGAGTGAAAAGGATGAGGGCTTCTATGCTTGATTTCCACCAGCCGACTTCCTCTGCCCGGTCTGTTTCAAGGGCAACTGTGGGTGAGAGCACCCAGAGTTTGTTTGCTCGGTAGACCACGTCCACGACTGGGCCTGTACGTTTGGAGGTTGCTCCTTGGTCAGACACTCCAGTTCTCATAGTCTGTTCAACGGACGAATCTTCTCGCAATAGTGGCGAAGAGGCACCGTCAAAGAGGCAGAGGTTGTCAGAAGGGGAGTCTTTGGTTGAGACGTCCTCGAGTGGAGACCCTACTTTGGCGGTATCTGAAGCTAGCGGTGACACCGACCTGGTTGCGGAGGTGACATCTATTTCGGTCGTGGAAGAGACCATTGTGGCAGGGGGACAGAGTTCGGGGGCTGCCGCGATTGTTTCGAGCGGTCCATCGTCATTTCAGCAGGACCACGCTCCTTTTTAGCTAATGAGAGGTTGAAGGGCGTGGTGGTGGACGATTACGAATCGGATTTCGATATCGATCCTGAGGACATGAGGATGTTCGAGGAAGGCTTTACCATGGTCGATGTGAGGGTGGAAGGTCCTTCTCGTGTGCTCGAGATTCCATCGGATTTTAACCTGTTAGAGGACACGGTGGAGTTGGTGCCTCAATTTGACCTTCTATGTTCCGCCGCCGAAAGTGAGTCTTTTCGGGAGATCAATGATTCTGCTTTATCATGCGGTGTGGCCGGGATGCCCTTGAGGGTGTGTTTCCTGTCGCCATTTTCTTTGTTTTATGCTATTTTGCCTTCGCCGATTCCTCCCCTCTTTTTCTTTATTCTTCTTTTTTTAGACTTACATGCTGGAGATCGAGAGTGCTCGCAAGGCTAAGACTAGGGCCGAAGTCTTTCTAAAAATGGCCACGAAGTATAGTCGGTATTGCAACAAGTGCCGTGAGATGCACGCGTAGCTTAGGGCAGGCGGTAATACTCAATCCGTTAGAGAAGAGTTAGAGAAAAGGAATGAGGAACTGAATGGGTCTATCCGCAGATGAAGCAATCTCGAGGAGTTACTCCATGCCAAAGACGAGGAGCTCGAAGTGGGCAAAGGGGTTGTGACGGAGTGTGAAGATCTTCAGGCGAAGGTGATGTCTTTACGAGCTGAGCTTGAGCAAAATGCTACTAGAGTTGCTGATTTAAGTGCAAATGGACGGAGAAAGTGGCCGAGCCAAAAAAGAAGGTGACCAAGTTGGAGAGAGCCGAGGGGGCTCGAGTGTCGGCTTTGGCGAGGGCGACAGCGCTAGAAGACACTATCCGCGTCCTCAAGTCTGAGCAGGAATCTGAGAGGGCAACGACCACAGTGAGGGAGGTGCAGATCGAGGAGTTGATTGGTGAACCTGATTGGGAGGCTTCGAGCATGGGAGACCAATTTGCAGCTCTTGAGGCCGAGAAAGTGCA
The DNA here is from genome assembly GCF_000393655.2 of Nicotiana sylvestris. Classification (NCBI taxonomy): domain Eukaryota; kingdom Viridiplantae; phylum Streptophyta; class Magnoliopsida; order Solanales; family Solanaceae; genus Nicotiana; species Nicotiana sylvestris. The sequence goes on along the minus strand of NC_091060.1, from coordinate 174,847,939 downwards.
GTTGTTGGCTCTGGCTCCCCCTAAAAAATCAGCCTCTGCTACTGTTCCTCGCCGTTTGTATGAGCTATGGGTCCATGCTGAGGCCCAATGAGATATATACAAGGGTTTGTGGGAGGCGGGAGCGTTCCTAAGGTCGCTTTTGTAGATGTTGGGGCGAAGGCACGCGAGGCTCGTCTTGCCTACAGCTATGACCCTGTGACACCGGAGGCCGATGAGGGGGGTTGAGATTGAAGATGGGCTTCCTTCGAATGACAACGATGCTGGGGAGAACGGCGGTGTAGATGATGCCGAGAGAAATTTTTTCCAGCTTTTGTACTTAGTTTTTTTCTATTCTTTTGTTGTTTGTTTTCATCTTTTTCTTGGGGGCCCGCTTTTGGCCCTTTACAAGGCGCAACTGTTGCGCATGTACATCTTCTGAATAAAATAGTCTCTTTGTCTTTGGTTACATATCTTTTGACTTTCTTCTCCTTTTTTTTGAAAAAGATCTTCGGACTTCCCCGTAATGAGTCCCTGATTTTTAATTGGGAATTTGAATGAGGTCGAATTTAGTTCGCTTGATCCGAGCGAGATCGAATCTCGTTTAGTGAGTTCGAATGAAGTCACTTTTGATCTGCAAATTCGAGTGAGGTTGACTTCCGGCTTTCCAATTTAGGCGAAATCAGTTATGATTTATATATTCGAGCAAGGTCGATTTCAGACTTGTCAACTTGGGCGAAGTTAGTTTTGACTTGTATATTCGAGCGAGGTCAAATTCAGACTTCCGTTTTGAGATGGTTGGGGGTGTAAACTTGGACGAGGTCGAAATTTTAACCCGCTGTGAGTTCGAGCGAAGTCTAATTTTCCTTTCACTTGGCGATGGACGTAAAAGTGTCAATTCGGGAGAGGTCAGAATTATAACCCATTGTGAGTTTGAGCGAAGTCGAACTTTCCTTTCACTTGGCGATGGACGGTGGCTGTAAGGGTGTCAATTTGAGCGATGTTGGAATTATAACCCGTTGTAAGTTCGAGCGAAGTCGAACTTTCCTTTCACTTGGCGATGGCCGATGGCCGTAAGGGTGTCAATTCGAGCGAGATCAGAATTGTAACCCATTGTGAGTTCGAGTGAAGTCAAACTTTCCTTTCACTTGGCGATGGTCGATGGCCGTAAATTCGAGCGAGGTTGAATTTGTAACTCGTTGTGAGTCCGAGCGAAGTTGATTTTTCCTTTCACTTGGCAATGGCCGATGGCTGTAAAGGTGTCAATTCGGGCGAGGTCGGAATTGTAACCCGTTGTGAGTTCGAGCGAAGTCGAACTTTCCTTTAACTTGGCAATGGCCGATGGCCATAAGGGTGTCAATTCGAGCGAGGTCGGAATTGTAACCAATTATGAGTTCGAGCGAAGTCGAACTTTCCTTTCACTTGGAGATGGCCAATGGCCGTAAGGGTTTCAATTTAAGGGAGCTCAGAATTGTAACCCATTGTGAGTTGAGAGAAGTCGAACTTTCCATTCACTTGGCGATGGCTGATGGCCGTAAGGGTGTCAATTCGAGGGAGCTCAGAATTGTAACCCATTGTGAGTTCGAGAGAAGTCGAACTTTCCTTTCTCTTGGCAATGGCCGATGGCCGTAAGGGTGTCAATTCAAGCAAGGTCGGAATTGTAACCCGTTGTGAGTTCGAGCGATGTTGAACTTTCTTTTCAGTTACCGATAGCCGATGGCCGTAAGGGTGTCAATTCGAGCGAGGTCGGAATTGTACCCCGTTGTGAGTTTGAGCGAAGTCGAACTTTCCTTTCACTTAGCAATGGCCGATGGTAGTGAGGGTGTCAATTCAAGCGAGGTCGGAATTGTAATTCGTTGTGAGTTCGAGCGAAGTCGAACTTTCCTTTCACTTGGCAATGGCCGATGGCCGTAAGGGTATCAATTCGAGCGAGCTCGGAATTGTAACCCGTTGTGAGTTCGAGCAAAGTCGAACTTTCCTTTCACTTGGCGATATGCGGGTTTCTTGGGATGGTGATATTTGCATGTTGCATTACTTATATTGGAGAACATTACTCGTCGCTGCATTGTTTATGCGTGCGTCGGGATGAGTCCCCGTTTGTTTATGCTTTCATTAGAGAGACTGTACGTCGGGATGAGTCCCAGTTTGTTTAATTTTGCTTTTATTGTCGAGTACTATGCGTCGGAGTGAGTCCTGGTTTGTTTAGTTTTGCTTTCATTGGAGAGTATTGTGCGTCAAGGTGAGTCCCAGTTTATCTAGTCAGCTGAACCGGCATAGGATTGCCATGGCGAGCAGCCGTGCAAGCTTTTTGTGCTTACGTTCTGTCTATGTTGGAGAGACTATTCCATGGACTCACCGCCCAGTCCCAGGTCATGGAGATTTTCTTAATAATGCAGACTTGTTCTGAGCCGTTTATCCGTTATTTATAATATGGTACGGTGTGGAGGGTCTTGCTCGACCATTGCCTGCGGGATAGAATGGTGTCGAACGTTGTCCTGATGCGTTCGGTGGTGTTTGTTTCTTGTTCGCACACCTGTGTGAATGCTCGGGTTCCTATCCCGATCCAATAAAAGAAAAAAACGACAAGTTAAGCCCAAACAAATTTGCCTGTTACCTTGACCTGATAGGTTGGCGGAGGGAGAAGGGCGCTGTAGGATGACCCATTTTATCCTGTACTTGAATGGCGATTTCAGATTTGATAGCCTCGTGTTTGGCTTCGCCGTTAGTCGCGTCTAGGCTTCTTATGAGCTTATCATACTTTGCCCGTTGGGATCTTGAGCTTGGGTCCCGGTCCGATCCCGTCCGACGTGCGCAATAATAAGGGAAACACAAGTTATACTCCGTACACAAATTACTCACTATGTATACGGGTACAAAAATATGGCAGGATAAACCAGTTATTTCAAAGAATCACATAGTAGGCTATCGTCCTTCCCTAAGAGGTGGAAGTATAGATCGATATATAACGCTAATATAGCGAATAGGATTGTGAACGTGCTAAGTGCGTAGTGGCTGTAATCCCACTTTGAGTACTCGTACGATGTACCAAACCCATCGCTGCAGCGAGACGCGGATTTTATGTAGATATCAGACATAATTTCGATTTCATGCAAAGATCTGACCGTGATTGGTTTGGTTATTTCAAAAGCTTGTCTACCACTTTTTCAAGTTGGTGTTTATACTGAGATGGTAAGACTATGACAACCGGGAAGTGATACTTTGACTGGCTTTAGATCTAAAGGAAATTAAAATTTTGGCTAAGAAATCCCCATAGACGGCGCCAAATTGTTTGACCCAAAGGTGTTGAGCTTTTTGTTATACTAATTAAACAAGAGGGCTTTAGGCAAATCTTAACCAACAATAATTTACTCTAGATCTAAGATAGAAGATGAGAGTAACCAAGCAAGGCCCATATAAGATTTAACTATAAGAGTGATTGAATCCCATCATATAAGAAGATGATGGTAATTTTCATAATATTAAACAACAATTATGAAAATGTAAATGAGAAGGGTCACCTATCTTTAGCCAGGTAGAACCTCATACATTTGATATGATTAGACAAACAACATATATTGAGGATCTGAGCTTCCTTGCTTCTTTCTTCTTCATGGTGGAGAGAGAGATAAAGAAATTCTCTTCCTTTCAGGAACATGTCTCTCCGTGAATTTCCTCCGCCCCCTTGCTTCTTCTTCTCACTTACTTTATATACTAGGTCTTCTCATTTACCTAACGGTCATTAACCATAGTACTTGAATCGTTTGACAATATTACGGACTGACCCCTTGAAATGCCGTAATATCCAATTCGTCTTTCAAGCGTTCTGAATACATGACCTCGATCGTGGCCGAGGTGTGTATCGTCACAACGTGGTATGGATACAACAGTCTCAAATAATTTTACTCCATTCCTGCTCACGCCGATTCTTGTTTGGTCAGATTTTGACCCATACAATGCAATGGTCCATCTCACATCTTATCACATTCATTATGGAAATATAGTTTCAGAAAGCATAAATTCAGAAAAGTTTTATTTTAATTAGGACCAAAAGAGTTTAATCTTTGATTCTTGTGATAAACCTTTTCTGGTGTATAAACGTCGACAAAAGGTTAAACTTCCAATTTAGTTCTCTTGGAAACTGCAAAAATAATCGCTCTTGCTAAATCAATATGTTAAACTAATTGGTGAAATCTTAGTTACTCCTGTGTTATACTCCCTCCCAATTTATGTGATGCACTTTAATTGAGCATTGAGTTTAAAAAAATTATTTTTGAAATTGTAGTCTAAATAAATCATAAATATCAGAATGGATATTAATTATGTTATTAAAAAATAAAATAAAAATTTTAAAATAATTATTTATAAATATAAAAAAAATATCATTCATTTTAAAATAGATTAAAGCAGAAAATGCTATCAAAGTACAGAGTGAGTACTACAATACTGTGATATTTTTCCTGATATCATGTCATGTCGTGCAATATGTTGTAAAGTCTACTCTATCCATGTAGTCATGTCGCCTAATATTTGTCATTGTATATATTCTTGTGTTTATTAAATTTGCTAGGAAACTCTTCCAATATATTACAACTACATTTGAAACTCAAATTCTTTTAAGCGTTTGACAACGTATATTAAGAGCCCGTTTGGACATAATTTCTTTTTTTTTTACTTTTTTCGCAAATCAGTGTTTGACCATAAAATTTTCAATTTCACTTGAAGATGGATTTTGGAATTTTTCGAAAATTTTAAAAATTCCAAAAAGTTATTTTTCAAAATTCACTTAGATCACTCATAAAACTTCAAAAACAACACAAAATTATATTCATCCCCAAATACAACTCTAATTTTCAAATACCATTTTTATTTGAAAAAGAAATTTCACTTTTTTTATTTTGGAATTTTACAATTCTTATGTCCAAACGCCCAGTAAGTTATAGTGTGGAAGCAAGATCTGGTTTACTTTGCTAAATTGTCGATTTGGCGTATGTTTAGCTTAACGTGGTGTTTAATTTACTGACACTTAGATTTCAATAAAGAAATAGTAACAATAAACGTAATATATAAACCTATTTTAATTAACGGTAGAGTTAAGATTTGAGATTTATAGTTCTGAACTTACCATCAAATTCATAACTTATTTTTTGTTGCTGAATTCATAATTAAACATTTATATATAAGATTTAAATAAAAATTAGTAAAATTTTCCGAACTTGTAGCTAATATATGTGTCTACCTTACTATTAACAGGAAAAAAAAATATAATAACCGCTAGATAAGATAAAACCTACTTATGAAGGTAGATACGTACGAGATAATAACTTGTTTTTCAGTCAAAACATTGATGATGGTGACTTTTTTTTGGAATCCCATGAAAACTCGCAGCTGCTACAGCTTCTGTCACAGTCTCTGCCCTTCAGACGAGAACTTTGTGATAAACACTCTATGCGTATTGGGTAAACCTTCACTGTGTAATAACTTGCAAACCATACCGGAAATGTAAATCGCATTAGAAAACTTTGTGCGACAAACTCGATCCAAAAGACATTGTGGAGAAATCGACTCCAAGTTATCTTCATGGATAACTGCCATCCGAACCATATGACCGAAGGGATATGGTGGTGACTTGAAGAAAGATGATTTAGTGGAAAAGTTATCGACTTTTCACCTAACCGTGTCGTAACAACTTCAGATATTAAATAAAATACCTTCAAATCATGTAATTTGTACTGCACCTGCCATTGGTAAGGCAGATATTATGTTACTCAGTAATGAAGTCCGAAATATCGTTATGAAAATTTAGTGCTGCCAAAATTTAATACATATATATGAAAAATATTAATATTTGAGTTATATATAATATAATTTTTCGACGAAGGTGATCAATATATCTCATCGGTTGTAGCTATGTTACTGTGATTAAGAGATTCTTTAGGATATTTCAACACCTGTTAAATTAACTTAAAAATTAATATATTAAGAGTACGAATTAATGCCAACTAAAAAGAAATAGACTATAAATAATGAAAAAGAATGAAAATGAAAGATAAATGTGGGGTCTGAAATTATAAATGATTGAAGTAAAACGGGCCAGAGTTGGACTTGGGTTGCACGTGGAGCAATCTTTGTCCCAAATCACTTTGCTTCTTTGTTCTTTGTTCCTTTCCTCTTGTTTTTCAGCCAATAATCTATTCAGAAAATGATAATTCAGTAGTACTAATACTCTATGGTCGTCTCTTCAAAATGTATAGTTTCAGTTTCTTCGGAATTTGAAGATTATGAGCTTTTACAATGATTACCAATAAAAATTATTGAATTCACGTGAATCCATAAGTTGTACTATAGTAGATTTACCCTTGCTGATCAAAAGCAGAGGCATATTTAGTGTATCCATAACGAATTTATCTGAATTCAGTAGAAAATAAATTTAAGCACAAAAAATTATTAAAATGTAATAAAATAGCAGATATGGATTCATAATTTTAAAAGTACTATGAGTTTAATGTTAGGAACCTTAAAAGTTGAATCTATGGAGCTTGAATTCTGGATCCACCTATGATGATCATAAGAGCTATATATCCCAAGATTTGAACTTAGCCATCCGATGTCTAGTACAATAATACTGCAGTCGGACCTCTCTATAACATCATCTCTATATAATACTCATTCACTTATAAAGTAAAGCTTTTCTCGGAATCAATTATATATATATATATATACACGCAATATTTTACTGTATTAGCCAAAAAAATCGAACAAATGAGAGTGTTACAGATAATTCTGTTAGAGCAAATAATACTCCCTCTGTCTCATATTATGTGTTGTGTTTCTCTTTTACACGCCCCTTAAGAAATAATATTCATTAGGAAAGGGATTGGACTATTCTATCCTTATTTATGTCATAAAATATACTCTCTCCGGTCCACAATAGTGACCAATTTACCTTGGGCACACCCATTAAGGAAATACAAAATTCTAGACAAAAATAGTTAGTGTGACTAACTACCCTTAATTAAATATTGCAGCATAGTTAATGTGAGGAGTAAAAGACTTTTTAAGGATACATGTATAAGGGTAATTTTGGTAAAAACAAATTAAATTTTTTCTTGATTATATAAATGAACACTTATTTTGGACCAAAATATAAATGCAAATTGGTCACTTATTGTGGACCGGAGGGAGTTATTTCATTGAAAATTTATTCTATTTATATATTATCTCCATCTTCAAGAACAATTATTACTAGGGGTAAAAAAGAAAAAAATTAATCAATTTTGTCTTGAACTTCTAAAATGACAAATAATTTGAGACAACTACTTTTAATAACTACGACTGTTAATATGAGACGGAGGGTGATCACGCCCAACTATGCCTTGTAAAAAGGACTTAGCAGTCGTTGCAAATATATTCCGGTTAATAAGTCTGGAGTCGAATCCCACAGGGAATTAATCTATTAATCACAGCTACTAAACTCACACAAATTCACGCAATCAATCTTCAGAAATATTTAAGTAAAAAAATTGATGTTTACTAACTAAATATCACATAATAAAAATGCAATAATCAATAACTAACTACGAACGAGTTGTAAATAAGAATTGGAATGATCTAAGGTTATGATTTCCCCTATTGTCGTAATCCTTTCCGCTACGTTTTTTATAAATTTGCCTAAGCCTTCTCTACCGATCATGAGCACTCTGAGTGTCATAATTCTTTCCCGAGTAACTACCACAATTTACTAGACATATTCTCCTGAATTACGCTAATTGGCATTAAGTACAGCTCACTCGGACCGCCCCAAGATTTCGTTATCCCTAATCCCACTTTTAAACCCTCCGTATTGATCCCTCATCTACGTTAGGAGTAATGTTGTTCAACAACTACCCAAATATGCACTCTCTCCCGAGTAATACACACTAAATAGGCACAGTCGATTGAGGGCCCTTCAATCAACAACAATAATAATATAGTTGAACAAATAGAGAAAATACTACTACAAATCTATATTAATGTAACAGAAAAATCATCCTCCAATAGGTTCCATCAAAACCCTAGATTAGGAGTTTAGCTACTCATACTCATAGTAACAATATCTCAAATATTTTGCATAATTTAAATTACAAAGTAAGGGTAAATGAATGTAGAATCGATGATTCTGACTCCCAATGGTTGTTCCACGAGCTATCCTTGCCTCCGGTTGCAAAACTCCTTCAAAAGTGGCGTTTTAAGTCTATTTATATATGTAGGAAAAGATCTAAATGGAATTAGTCAAGTCCTAGTTAAACCAGGAGACGAACTAAGCCTTACAAGTTCGGAGTGTGCGCGCCTCAGACCTCGCCTCGCGAGGCTTCACGCGAGCTGGACCTCGCCCCAGATCTGGCGTCGCTAGCCTTAACGCGAGGTGGACCTCGCCTCCTGCCTCGCCTAGAATGCTCCTACGTGAGCTAAAATGCTCGCTTAGCCATCTCTAACGTGAGCTCTGGAGCTTGCTTCGCCAGCTTCCTCATTTATCCGCCGCTCACTTCTTTCTTTCTTCTTTTCAATTGTTTTCGAGCACACTTTAGACTTTAATTATTCCTTTTGCTCTACTTTCATCTCCAATTTACCTACACATAAAATAGACTCCATTACGCGCAAATAAAGTGTAGTTTATCATTAAAGCATATAAAATGCAAGGAAAATAATGTGCTAAAATATGGAATTATAGTCACACATCAATACCCCACACTTAAATATTGCTCGTCCTCGAGCAATCAAACTACACTTATAGACATAACCTTTTAAAGCAATTTCCTTAACTCATCACACCAAAAATCTTTAAAATAGTCTAAGCACAAAGGTGTAACATCCTCACCTCAAGATTTGACTCATAAATACCATGCCTTATTCACAGTTCACTTACTTACTCTAACATGGAGGTCAATTACACTATCTTTCCTTTATGAATCACGTTCCCTAACCCAACAAAGAGCGTAGTTCCACACACAATGAATTTTAAGAACGTAGGAACTCAAGATAGGAAAAATTCACTCGCTCTCATAAATAATATTCATATGCCACAAATGATGCACCATAGGCTTACCCGTAGTATAATACTCCACTAATCGAGTTCATTCAGTCTAGGATCAAGTTGGACTTTAATTGGTTGTAGTGTAGGCTGCGGGTCGGGTAGGATATATTTGGATATGAGTGACTACACCTCCCTTAAGCACTATAATACATATACATTAACACTCAAGCCCATACTTATGTCAAACCAAAACTCCACCTTGACTTCACTTTATATTACCCCATACTTCTTTAAATACCAATATATCACTAGCCACACCCATCAAGAATTATTTTTCATAAAATACAGCTATTTTTTTCTTCTTTCCCTTTTTTTTCTTTCAATCCAAGTGGCTTTTATTGACATTTTTTTCTTTCTTTCAAACGGTGCACCTTTCTTTTTATTTCATTTGTTCCACTCAAAAGCCAAACCACCACCCCATACTTTAACTTTTACATAATTCATCACAATTTAAGTGCTCATGAGAGGTGACAAGGTTCAAATATATGCTCGATTCAAACAAAAGGTAAGGCTTGTAATGTGGTTACCAAAGAAACAGGATTATAAGCTCAAAGGGGTTAACTATGATACATAACATTTAGGCAGGTAAACTATATATATCTAGCTCAACAAAGAAGCGCCTATATTACTTCCCAGACTGAAAACTATTTCGCTTTGCACACACACTGGACAAGTTCTAGACATCAAATGCAATGCACATAATACATACAAACCTCACATAGACATGACACATAACTCACTCAGGATTGGTTTTATCACGACACTCCAGTCAAAGCAGTTAAGCAAATTTAAGAATCTACGATTAATGTACTTATACTAGAGTCAAAAACTGAGCCTAAGCGTCGCAACCAGAGTATTAACTATTCTCAAGGCATAACAGAATTAAGAGATATCGCTGCAATTCGATTCATAGCCAATGATTTCTACTCTTAGAAATTAAAATTAACTACACCCGGTTCAAATAAAACCCTTGAAAAAGAACTGCGGCCTAAAGAAAAACCAAGGAGGAATTACTACACTAGTTACAAGAAAATATTTTTGTTTTTTTTCTTTAGACTTAATTCCCTCTTGAAAACAGTCTAAGAGATCCATAATCGGGAAAAGTTCAATTTTTTCTACTTTTTTTTAACAGAAAAAACTAAGACGACACTAACTAAAAACAAATATCTAAAAATAAATAACTAAAAACATTTAACTAAACTAAGACGACACTTACCAAAAACAAATAACTAAAAACGAGACTAATTTTTACAAACCCCCACCCCACACTTATTTCATGCAATGTACTCAGTGCACAAACAAATTGACAAAAAAAATAAAAATGAGTAAGGTGGATGAAAAACTCCCTGATCAAGTTGTGTCCTCGCCCTCATCCTCTAAGGCTACCCACTCCTCGTCTTGTGCTTCCTCCTCCTCCTCATCATCATCCTCATCATCTGACTGCTCCGGATCGGCCTCAGACTACTCAAGTGTGTTAACATCCTCGTCCTCAGGGAGTCTGTATCTATCACCTATTCCAACCAGCTGTTGGGCATGAGCATTGAGCGGGTACCGCTGCTTCAATATGGCCCTCTCTTCTGTAGTGGCTGTCCGTCCCCCTATCTGAAGTTGCAAGTCCATCATTCCATATAAATGGGCCATGAAGCTATCATCGCGTGCATTGCGCTCAGCCCCTGTCAGTGAAGTTGTGGTGTTCTCCTCCTTAACCCGGACATTTGTGAGGTCCATTGGTCTTAGTGGTAGAGCAATGATGTGATCGAACTCCTTTTCCTACTCCACTTCTTCTTGCCACAAGTACTGAGTTAGCATGTTCGCAAAGGGCATTCGGTAAATTTTCTTGCTAGTTCGCACTTGGGTGATTTGATAACGGATCAAGTGTCCCACATTCACCCTTTGGACCGTTATTAAGAAATACAACACACAAGTCCTCTCACATCTAATGAGAGTGTCATGGTTGCAACTTGCATGGTAGGAGCCGTGAATCGATCAATTTCAACCATCATTGCGCTTCTACCTTCATATTCTTCTTTGGGAACTTCCGATGGCGGTTGGTTTTCTTATCCCGCACCCAAACCGCCACAGAGTTGACACCACAAAGAGTGTGTCTTAGCTCTCGATAAGTAATACGGACTATGAAGTGGTCCAAGGGTTCCCCAGGAACATCCGGAGCACCTAAGAAATTGCATATTGCTGAGGCTGAAAAATCTATCAACCTTCCACAAATTGGCACCAGCTGTTCAGGATTCTCTAAATCAACCCAGCATAAAATTCCCTCACAAGATTGACATTGATCTCTCCAAAATTTCGGAACACATAGCTCAACCGCAGCTCATTGATGCCTCTCCAAATGGCTTGGTACTTGGCTTGCAAGCGACGCTCATGAATAGCAGCTTCCGGATGTATATATTTTGGCCTACAATGCTTGTACCAATCCCTAACATGTGGGGGTATGCTTTTGATTCTAAATTCCCGTTGGACCTGAGGTTGTAGACGGGTGGTTGCAATAGCTGCAACTGCTCTCAGTCCTTCACCTTGACTGGAAGTAGCTTCCCCTCTTTCCTCTTCTTCTGGGGAGGTTCGAAAGTAGCCTTAGCTTTAGACGGAGCAATGGATGTGGCTTTGCCCTTACCATTGTCTTTTCTTGGAGGCATATTTATACCTACACACGTGAGCATAAATCAATTTAAGATGTATTGCAACCTTTCAAAACATAGTCTTGGCACCCCACACTTAAGAATTTACACATGATTATCAACAATTTTCGAGGTTACTCAAACTTCACCTCATCGTTTCTTAGCATGAGAATCCAACAATGACACATGGATGCTTCCTCCACATTCGAAACATTGGGCTACCAGTGAGTCACCCCACACTTAAGATTTTAAAGTGGTGCATGACTACATAGCACTAGTCTTATAATCCCGGAGACTCGAGCTCCAATGAAGACAAAGAATGCCTTTGAGGCATTATAACAAACACCTAGGATGCACTAGTGCCAGGGGAGTGATAGTAGGGATGAGAGATTGTCTCACCCTCCCAAATCGGCCTGGGAGTTCGATGCTATCACTTTTGCACACAACAACAATACCATTCCTATGGGGTTGATGGGTTTGGGACACACAACCACATTATTACAATGAAGAACAACCCCCAAATTTTGTGTCTAATTTCATACCTTCATCCAACTCGAAATTGATAAAGAAAGGAGATTAAAATCATACCTTAGATGTTTTAAGAGGAGGTATTTGCCTTTGAACTGCTATTGCAAGTGAAGGAAATAGGAGAAGCTTGCTTGACTTTAATGGGGTTAGGATGGGAAGGGTTGGCAGTGTGCTGCGTGAGTGTTTTGTGAGCAGTGTAGCATTTAGATTAAGGTTTTGTTTGTTTTGTTTTAGGAATTTAAGTGCAGGAGTTAGAAACAAATAAGGGAAAAAAATTAAAATAAACCCGAAATTTTCACTTACCTAGACTCGCGTGCATTTTACCTCGCCCTACCCCTCTCGAGGTGAGCTCCAACGCGAGCTTGGGAGCTTTTGGTGTGAGGCTTAACGCCTGATGCACCCGGTTTTTTCCCTTGTGGCACAAGGTCTAGCGCCTGATTCACCTCGCCCTACACCTCGCGATGCGAGCTCCCACGCCAGACTTCCTCCAAGCATCACGAGGCCTAACGCCTGGCCCAGCGAGCTAGCTCACTGGTGACCAGGCGACGCACAGTGCCCTGTTCGACTTGCCAAAATTACATTACCTGCAAACTTGTTAGTACCTAAAAACGAAAAGAAAAATTCTAACTACACTACAAATCAACTACGAATTGGGTTGCCTCCCAACGAGCGCCTTAGTTAACGTCGCGGCACGACGAATACAATATTACAATGGGCTACCTCCCATAAAGCGCCTGATTTAACATCATGGCACAACGCAAGTAATCGCACTTAAGGCTCGCTCAACATTGGTGGATCGAGCAAATGAGTCACCGACACTACTTTCGCGTCATCCATCCCCAAATAATGTTTTAACCTATGCCCATTGACTCTAAACGTGCGAGAGTCATTTTCTGAAGCAATCTCTACGGCTCCAGTGGGGTGAATCTCTACTACACAAAATGGTCCTGACCATCTTGACTTCAATTTGCCCGGAAACAACCTCAATCTCGAATTGAATAATAATACCCTATCTCCCGGCTTAAAATTTCGCTCAAGAATATTTTTGTCGTGCACCAGTTTCATTCTTTCCTTGTATAACCTCGTACTCTCAAAAGCATAATACCGAAACTCGTCAAGTTCATGCAACTCTGTGACTCTACTAGTTCCAGTGGCCTCCACATCCAGATTTAATTGTCGCAATGCCCAGAAGGCCTTATGCTCTAACTCTACCGGCAAGTGACATGCCTTTCCAAACACCAATTTACACGGCGACATACCAATCGGAGTTCTGAATGCAGTGCGGTAAGCCCATAGCGTATCATCTAATTTTCTTACCCAATCAGTCCGAATAACATTTATAGTTTTGGTTAAAACACTCTTGATTTCTCTGTTCGACACCTCAACTTGCCCACTCGTTTGTGGGTGATACGGAGTAGCAACTTTATGGCGAACACCATATTTCTCCAACAACTTTGCAAAGGTTCGATTGCAGAAGTAGGTACCCCCATCACTGATTATAGATCTTGGAGTGACAAATTGGGTGAAGATGTTCTTTCTCAGGAAACCAATAACTGCCTTCACATCATTTGTTGGAAGTTCCACGGCTTCTACCCATTTTGAGACATAGTCCACCGCTATAAGTATGTACTTATTGTTATATAAGCTTACACATGGTCCCATAAAGTCGATTCCCCACACATAAAATACTTCTACCTCTTGGATTGGGTTTATGGGCATCTCATGTTGACGGGAAATATTCCCCGTCCGTTTGCACTCATCACAATTTTTCACCCAGAAGTGTGCATCTTTCAACAACATCGGCCAATAAAAACCTGACTCCAGCACTTTAGTTGTTGTCCTTACACCCCTAAAATATCCTCCATACGGTGAATCATGACATGCCTGCAAAATAGAAGATTCATCTATCTCGAGAATGCATCTCCGGATCATGTTATCAAGACAAATCTTAAACAAGTATGGTTCATCCCAGAAATACATGAGATAATCACGAAAGAACTTTTTATTTTTGATAGAAGAAAGGTCATAGGGGACAACACCGCTCGCCAGGTAGTTTTCAATGTCTGCATACCATGGCGCTACCTCAAGGCTTGTGGCCAACAATTGTTCATCCGATAAAGTCTCCACAATCTCTTCCAACTCAACCTTCTTATTTGCTCTTTTTAGCCTAGACAAGTGATCAACCACTTAGTTCTCCATTCCCTTTCGGTCATGGATTTCTAAATCAAATTCTTGCATTAGTAGCACCCACCGAATCAGGCGTGACTTTGGCTCCTTCTTCTCAATTAGGTACCTAAGAGCAGCATGGTCCATAAAAACAATTACCTTCGAGCCTATAAGGTATGACCTGAATTTGTCAAATGCGAACACCGTTGCTAGCATCTCCTTCTCGGTCACTGTATAATTTAGTTGTGCACCACTCAAAGTTCTACTCGTGTAGTATATTGGATGCATGAATTTATCTTTCCGCTGCCCAAGAACTGCTCCCACAGCATAGTCGCTCGCATCCCATATCAGCTCAATGGTTGCTCCCAGTCGAGTGCAACTATTATAGGTGTTGTCACCAGCCTCTTCTTCAATTCCTCAAAAGCTACCCTGCATTCATCAGAAAACACAAAAGGGTGATCTTTTTCTAGCAATTCACACAAAGGGGTTAGCAATTTTGGAGAAGTCTTTTATAAACTATCTATAGAAATCGGCGTGGCCAAGGAAACTTCTTATTGCTTTGACGGAAGTAGGTGGTGGAAGCTTTTCTATCACATCAACCTTTGCACGATCTACCTCAATGCCCTTACTCGACACTAGGTGCCCCAAAACTATACCTTCTTGTACCATGAAATGGCACTTTTCCCAATTAAGCACCAGATTAGTCCCCCCACATCATTTTAGCACTCTTTTCAAATTCTTTAGGAAATCATCAAATGAGTCTCCTACCACTGAGAATTCATCCATAAATACCTCCATTATGTCCTCTACCATATTTGTGAATATGGCCATCATGCACCTTTGAAATGTGGCGGGTGCATTGCATAGGCTGAACGACATTCTCCGGAAAGTGTAGATGCCATATGGATAGGTGAATGACGTTTTCTTTATATCTTCTAGAGCAATAGAGATTTGATTATACTCTGAGTATCCATCCAAAAAGCAAAAGTGGGACCTTCCGGCCAGTCTATCTAGCATTTGATCAATGAACGACAAGGGAAAATGGTCTTTTTGAGTGGCCTTGTTCAATCTTCTCTAGTCCATACAAATTCACCATCCCGTGACTGTTCTTGTTGATATCAACTCGTTGTTCTTGTTTTGCACTACAGTCATCCCACCTTTTTTTGGCACACATTGGACTAGGCTGATCCAGTTGCTATCGGAGATGGGAAAAATTATCCCCGCATCTAACCACTTTATCACCTCTTTTTTCACAACTTCCTTCATGTTGGGGTTCAATTTTCTTTGATGTTCTCTGGAGGTTTGTGGCTATCTTTCAGTAGAATCTTATGCATACAGAAGGCCGGGCTGATACACTTAATATCTGCAATGGTCCAACCAATTACAATTTTGCACTCAATCAATACCTACAAAAGTTGTTCTTTCTGCACATCTAACAAATCAAATGAGATAAAAATAGGTAAAGTTGAGTTAGGTCCCAAGAAAACATACCTGAGATGAGGTGGTAGTGGCTTCACTTCCAACTTTGGTGGCTCTTCTATTGATGGCTTAGCTGGAGGAGTTTTCCTTTCTTCTAAGTGCAAAGGCTCAAATTCGAGCTCTCTTTTCCAAAACCCTTGGCCTTCAAGAGCGAGTACCCACTCTGCCAAGTCCTTTCCATTTGCTTCATCTAAGTTCATGAGACAGGATGCTAGAGGGTCTTTAGCGTTCAAGGTCTCATCTTCCTCCTCCAAAATTACATCTACAACTTCTATTAGAGAGCAGTTAGCAAATTCACTTGGTCGCCGCATAGATTTCTTCACATTGAATGTTATCCCTTCATCATTTGGTCTTATTTTTGGCTCTCCAATTTCACAATCAATTAAAGCTCTCCCAGTGGCCAAGAATGGTCTTCCCAAAATTATGGGAATCTCCTCGTCAACCCGGCAGTGCAAAATGACAAAATATGCTGGGACCACAAATTTCCCCACCTACACTAATACATCATCAAGGATACCTAATGACCTCTTCACTGTCCGGTTGGCAAGTTGTAGTAGCATGGATGTGGGTCTTGCTCTTCCAATGCCTAACCTTTTGTAGATAGCCAAGGGCATCAAGTTTATGCTTGCCCCCAAATCACACAATGCTTTAGCAAAAGCATAGCTACCTATCGTGCATGGGATTGTAAAACTCCTTAGCTATGATAACTTCTCAGCTATAGGTCTCGCCACAACTGCACTACAGGTCTGGGTCAATGTAATAGTGGATAGGTCTTGGAAGTCGAATTTGCGAGACATTAAATCTTTCATTATTTTGGCATACCCAGGCATCTCCCGCAAAGCATCAATCAGTGGAATGTTCACCTGAATTTGTTTCAACATCTCCATGAATTTCTTATACTGCTCATCCTTTTTGATATTTGGCCAGTCTCTATGGGAATGGTGCTTGAGGTCGCTTCCTTCCTGTGATTTGAGTTTTATCTTGCTCAGGCACAGCTTCTACTATCGTTTCTTGTGCTACCTTAATCTCCTTTGCAACCTCTTTTTCTTTGTTTGTGCTCTCTTGTGCATGTTGTACTGTCACCTCAGTTAACCCTATTGAATCATCTATCTCAATGGGTACTAGCACAAGTGTTTCAGCAGGTCGACTTTCACGAGCAATTTTTTGCTCCAGATCTAGGTCTCTACTATTTCTTAGACTCACTGCCATAAGCTGTTTTGAGCCTTGTTCTTTTGGATTGACTTGTATGTCTGCGGGTAACGTCCCTTGGGGATGATTATTTAGAGCCATCAAAATCTTTCCTAATTAAATCTCAATGCCCTTTATCACTGATTCATGTGAGTCTACTCTCTCTTGCATTTTTCCACTAGACCCAATCAGTTGTTGCAACATTCCTTTAAGTTCAGCAAACCTATCATCTTGTCTCACTATCTGTTGTTGTTGAGGCTGTTGATAAGCTAGCTACTGATTTTACTAGTTGTAACCCTGTTGCATTTGGTAAGGCACCTTACTGATTTTGCTGGTTGATTCTGCTGTCCTCAATCTGACCACCCTGCCTCTTTCCCCCATAGTTGGCCACATAGTTCATATCTTCCTAATAGTGTTGGTTGTCACCTTCTGCACTCCACGAGCATACATATGGTTGCTTAATACATGGTGTACATAAGCCCCCATTAGTTGCGTCAAATATGTATACCTGCTACTTCTGGCCTGATTCATCAATCTTTTTGGTGAGGATACTTATTTGTGTCATTAGAGTGGCCATATTTTCAGCTGTGGAGTTGTTTGGGTCTAAAGCCACTAAATGAACTACATGAGTGATCGTAGAGTCTCTTGTCATCCATCCTGAGTTTTGGGCCATTTTATCAAGTATGATCTTGCATTCTCTGAATGTTTGCTAAAAAATGCTCCAACTGCTGAAGCATCAATATTGGCTTTTAAGCTGTCTGGAAATCCCATGTAGAACCTCTGCCCCAACATCTAATCTGGAATGCCATGATGTGGACATTTAACTAACATACCCTTGAACCTCTCCCACGTTTTTTGTAGTGTTTATGTTGGTCTCTTCTTGAAGATTAATATATCATCAATTTGTTTGGCAGTCTTATTGGGTGGGTAGAACTTGTTCAAAAATTGCTTGATTAATTCCTCCCAAATAGTGATGGAGTTTATGGAGAGTAAATTAAGCCAAGTTTGAGCTTCTCCTATCACCGAGAATGGAAACAATAATAGCTTTATTGTTTTCGGTGTCACATTAGGTTGCCTTTGCGTGACACATATCGACAGAAAATTTTTTAGATGCTGGTGAGGGTCTTCAATGTAAGATCCTGAGAAGAGTCCCTTGTTTTGCAACAAATATAGCATGTTGTTTGTGATTTGAAATAATGCCGCTTGTATCTGAGGGACTGCAATTGCGGTTTCCAGATTTTCGGCGGTGGGCTGTACCCAATCATACAATGCTTCTTCTGGCACAAGAGGCACCACACCCTAATTGTTCGGATCATTCGCATTGCTTCTATTGTTTGGATTTTCTATTCCGTCATCCATGTCTGGTTCGATTTGTTCTGTTGAGTTCTGTTGTTGTTTGCCCTTCTTGTTTGCACGATTCAATGCCTTGAAAACTTTCTCAGGATATGATAATGCTTCGAAGAATTCACCAGTTCTTGAGGAGTTTCTAGGCATGCACCTGTAACACCCAAGACTACAAACGTTAGAATTTTTAATGTATTTAGTTTAAAATCAAGCAAATTGACTACACTAAGAATTCTAGCACTTCTTTTAGCTGTAATTAATAACACCATTAATCTCCCGGCAACGACGCTAAAATTTAATCATGCCCAATTATATCTTGTAAAAAGGACTTAGCGGTCATTGCAAATATATTCCGGTTAATAAGTCCGGAGCCGAATTCTATAGGGAACTAACCTATTAAACACAACTACTAAACTCGTGCAAATTCACGCAATCAATCTTCAGAAATATTTAAGTAGCAAATTTGATGTTTACTAACTACGTATCACGTAATGAAAATGCAATAATTAATAACTAACTACGAACGAGTTGTAGATAAGAAGTGGAATGATCTAAGGTTATGATTTCTCCTATTGTCGGAATCCTTTCCGCTACGTTTTCTATAAATTTGCCTAAGTCTTCTCTACCGATCATGAGCACTTTGAGTGTCATATTTCTCTTCCGAATAATTACCAGAATTTACTAGATATATTCTCTTGAATTACGCTAGCTGACATTAAGTACGACTCACTCAGATCGCACCAAGGTTTCGTTATCCCTAATCCCACCTTTAAATCCTCCGTATTGATCTCTCATATACGTTAGGAGTGATGTTGTTCAACAACTACCTAAATATGCACTCTCTGCCGAGTAATACACACTAAATAGGCACAGTCGATTGAGAGCCCTTAAATCAACAACAATAATAATATAGTTGAACAAATAGAGAAAATACTACGGCAAATCTATATTAACGTAACAGGAAAATCATCCTCCAATAGGTTCCATCAAAACCCTAGATTAGGAGTTTAGCTACTCATATACTCATAGTAACAATATCTCAAATATTTTACATAATTAAATTACAAAGTAAGGGTAAAGGAATGTAGAAATCGATGATTCTAACTCCCAATGGTTGTTCCACGAGCTATCCTTGCCTCCGGTTGCAAAACTCCTTTAAGAGTGGCGTTTTAAGTCTATTTATATGTGTAGGAAAAGATCTAAACGACATAGGCCAAGTCCTAGTCAAACCATGATATGAACTAAGCCTTACAAGTTCGTAGTGTGCGCGCCTCAGACCTCGCCTCGCGAGGCTTCACGCGAGCTGGACCTCGCCCCAGACCTGGAGTCGCAAGCCTTAACGCGAGGTGGACCTTGCCTCCTGCCTCCTGCCTCCTGCCTCGCCTAGCCTGCTCCCACGCGAGCTAAAATGCTCGCTTAGCCAGTTCTAACGCGAGCTTTTGAGCTTGCTTCGCCAGCTTCCTCATTTATCCACTGCTCACTTCTGTCTTTCTTCTTTTCAACTGTTTTCGAGCACACTTTAGACTTTAATTATTCCTTTTGCTCTACTTTCATCTCCAATTTACCTACACATAAAATAGATTCCATTATGCGTAAATAAAATATAGTTTATCATTAAAGCATATAAAATGCAAGGCAAATAATGTGCTAAAACATGAAATTATTGCCACACATCAGAGGGTATATAATTCTACGTTGCATTAGTAAGAGTATCTATACTTCCATTCAAGTTCATTTAATTAGATAGTAAAACAAATACTACTACATTATGTATACTTTAAGTAGAATATTCGACGGGATGATTCTATTTAGCAATATTTTGTGACAATTTCTTATTTAGATTAAAATATTAGAAATAAACTGAAGTGTGTTACTTTGTCGCCAGATCTATTGCTGCCTCCCTCTACACTGCATGTTTCCATCATCACGCAAAGCAAAATTAATACCAGTAATTAATAAGCAATCAATCAATCATAAAAATAATTAGTTCAACCTGTATTAGTTAATATAATCAAAACTGTATTACTAATATTCTAATTTATATTTATTCCTCTCATTAGTTAATACCAATCAAATCAATGTTATGAATGACCACTAATTATATGACTTAAAATAAGAAAATATGTCATGAGAGTCGGAATTATGATTTTAGATTTTAGAACGATACTTTAACTAATAATGAATTTCTTGTGATGCAAATATACTATTGGAATAAAAGCTATTAAGTTCAATTGAACTCGTATTCGAATTTCTACCTCCCTCCCTGAGGTCGATAATTGACACTTTTTTCTCCTTATTTATGTCGTATTTGTGTATGTCTATCAAATATCACTCCCTTTTGCTTCAAGTCATTTCACTAATTAATATACTTTAATTCTGTGTCCTATTATAATAATCATTATTAAAATAGTTGATTTAAGAGTTGTGGATGTGGTTTAGAATAGAACACATCCCCTTAAAACTCAAAAGTGGAGAATATTCTTTTATTTATTCAATATTTTATGGATTGGAAGGTAGAGGAAGGAAGAACCTAACCACAATATGTGGAAGCATACATTTGGATTTATTAAGTTGGATCTTTAATTAATTAATCAACATATTAATAATATTGGAATTTGTAGGGCTTTTTTCTTCTTTTTCTTTCTTCATGATTCTGGTGTCCAATAAGTGACGATGCATGGCGTAATTAATTGTGCTATTTATTTACAAATTGTATTGGTCAGATTCAGACCTGGGAAATTTAATAAAGAACAATTCAAAGACAGAAGTAGGCAAAGTATATATATATAAATTATAAAATACAAAACAAAAATTGCCGAATTATATGACTGAGTAAACCAAGATCCACGTGTAAGTCCATTCTTTTATTAGGAACTGCATTTGATAAAAATAAAATGTGTCTACCAATATTAGGGAAGCAGCACCCTCCACCCTTCCCCCACAAAGAATATTATTTTTTATTACATAGATAAAGTAGGAGCAGTTATGGAACATTATAAAATAAAAAGATTTACAAAGTTCAAACGCAATATTAGAAATAGTGTGGAAGAAAACATTCAAAGTAGTAAATAAATATTATATATCAACTTTCTTTGCATATATATATATATAATGATTGGATTATTATATATTAAATTAAAAATATAAATAAAATAAAATAAAATAAGAAAATACTATCGAAAAATTATATTTTTTAATTATTATAATTTTTGTGTGAGTTAGTAAAAATTTTATTATTTTTGTGTAAAAAAATATAATTATATGACTTTGATGAAAATAAATCATAGTTATATAACGATTTATAAATTTTACACTTAAAACATGAGAACATTTCCACTTTCAAATAAGAAAAGTAACTATTGGAAGAAAAGGAAAATAATTATTTCAAAAATTAAAAGAGAGATGAAAATTACTATTCTTTTGGGTGTTTGTGTGTGTTGGGTTGGGGGTGGGTGGGGGTGTCTCTTTGGGGGAGGAGGTTGGGTGTATGTCGAAAATGTATAAAATTAACCGACAAGAAAAATTAAGTTGTACAATAACTAATATTATCGGTCTTCCCAATTCGATTGTATATAATTTACTTTACAATTAAATAATGCTCAAAGTAGCTCAGAATAAAACTAAAAAGGTAGGGAAAGTATTTTATCATACACATTGACAATAAAAATCAGAGAATTAAAATTTGTTTTTGTGCAAATGTATGCGTCAGCAATGACTGCATGCACGGTTGATATAAAGTATTTTGTACTAAAAATGAAGCTTATTTAATTTTTAAAAACTTCCTTCCTCTTTAAATAATAAATTAATTAAAGAGTGCTGAATGCTGGGTGACATCTAGAAATCCTGCCTGTCGTGCTTCCCTTTACGCTGACTTTTGACTAATGTTTCATTAATTTTAAATAATCATGCCGACAATTGGTTAGGATTGGAGAAAATCTCAAAATCCATATATGAATTATGATAAGCTATATTAATCATAAAAAACATATATAACGAGAGGGTTATATATGTTAATCATAAATTGATAAATAGTTTCACTATTTTTCATATAAGACATACTAAACATATATATACAAGAACTTTGCATAATGATGAAATTAAGGATGCAACTATTGTATAGACACGGGTTCGACATAATCTAGTAGCTTTCACTCAAATTTTGTATTTATATTAAAAAATTTGTTGAATATGTATAAATAGCCTATTTAAAACCTAGCGAGTAAAAAAGATTATAGAACCTATAAACTAAAAATTCTAATTCCGCCTCTGAACGAGAGTGTTTGTATATATATTCACTGCATATTCTTTTTCACTATTTCATAAAGTACTTTTAGAAGAAAAAATAGAATAAAGAAAAGAAGGAATATATGTATGAGAAACTCAGAGGAAGTTGTCCCAATTGGGAGGATATTGCAAATCAAAGGTAAGTGTCTCCCACAGCTGTGGAAATGGAGACATTCTACCTAATTTCCACTGATGAATGAAGACTAATAATTTTAAACCAGTTCATCCATTTTTCTAATTGAAAAAAGAGAAATTGATAGATTCGTTTCCCTCGTGTATCAACTATCCAATTTTGTAGTCTTTTTCTTTTTGTCACCTAGCTCTACACTCTATCTTTTAACGTCCAAGGAGTTAATTAAAAGACAGACGCAGAATTTAAATTTAAATAAGTTTAACATTTGCGATTCTTAGCATGAATATATTATATTTTTGAAATTACGAGTCCAAAGTTTAACATTTGTTCAGATTTGGTGGTTTTCTGCATACAGTCAAACCTATTTAAAACAGTCTCTTCTATTCCGATATTTTTAGTTGCTATAGTGAAGTGTATTGCTATAGAGAATATCTATTATAATATAACACGAAGATTAATTCCAAAGAAATCTTGACCGTTATAATAAAGTATTGTTATAAAGTATAGATTATAGAAAGGTTTGACCGTATATTTTCTATATACCGATGTTGAAACATTGAATTCAGTTAAACTCAGAGGCGGACCCAAGATTTTTAAATGATGGAGGCATAATATTCTACTCAACCATGCCCCTAAAGGCTTTTAGTGTTCAGGGTGACAAATACTTTAAATTAACTATTTTAAAGTTATATACATATACAAAATTTTTGCCGAAATTTACTGCGTCCGGTGACCCCTTACTATAACACATAGGTCCGCCTCTGGTTAAACAATAAAAAGAAATAAGTCAAAGTAATACATGTATATCTTCTTCTTTTTGTGGGAAAAATATATAATTGTGAGAGTCTAATTTTTATTAAGTCAATCTTGAGTATGAACTTCTAATTAAGTCTCCAAACTCATAAAGCCCTACTACACATTTACTTTATTTGAAGATAGATAAAAGGGACCCTCCAAAGCGACCAATATAAGCTGTTATTACAATGCACACGCGTGGGTACTAAGGTCCACAATCCCCCAACAAACAATACTATAAAAACACAAAATGGAGTTCATTCTTTCTATCCTTTGACTATCCTTAATTATTAATTGAACCTTTTCCCATGACTATCACATATATCTATCATCCTTTTGTTTGGCTTTTTTCTTCTTGTTCTTTACTCACTTTCTTCTTCCAACTTTGCTTCTTTGAGATAAAAGAATTGACGGTAGAGGCTGTAGGATTAGAAAAAAGGATAGGGTTGAACATGTGTAGGAAATTTTACGCCATCAATTTCGCATATTTTTGTGTACTTCTATCAATGAAAGTCTTATTCATCGAGATTACAATGTTTAGATTAAAATCGAATAATTTTGAAACGATAAAAATTAAAATACAAGTTAAAATGGGGACAGTTTAATAGCCAAGAGTTGATATTACAAGTACAATTTTAGATGGGTTGTAGTAGGATTTTAATTGGGGGGGGGGGGAGGGGAATAGCCAGATTTACAATTGGTAACTAAAAAATAGTGATAGTTTCAAAATTTAACCATTTTTTTCATGTAAAAATAAAATCTAAACAAAAATACCCTTAAACATCCGAAAAATATTCCAGCATAACATGTTGGAGTTCGAATTTTTTATATATCAACTTACATCATAATGTGCTGGAGTTCTAATATAATATGCGGGAAGTTTATATGTATGAGCTCCATAATCCAACATATAATGCTAGAACTTTCCGTGTGCTGGAGTTCCAACATAATATGCTGAAAGTTTATATGTAGGAACTCCATAATCCCGAATATTATGCTGGAACTTTCTGTATTTCAGCAAAATAATTTTATTAAATGACTTTGCAAACACTGGCTATTTTTCAATTATCAGTCCTAAAACTGGCTAGCCCGTGCTATTTTCATATTTTTATTACGCCTCCCCTCTTAATAAGCAGAAGTTGTAAGGGAAAAAGTACGCGACACATCAAACATTTCTACTGTATTTACTATTCGTAGCAATACTATCAGCAATTTACCATTCATAGCAATATTTGAATCTTATAACAAATCTATGAAATAAGAGATTAATTATTTTGAACTGAAACAAGAGAGCAACAAGCTCTCGTAGTTTAGTTGGTTAGAGCGCTTGTTTAGCTAGCAAAGGTCCTTAGTTCGGCTCTCAACAAGAACATTTTATTTTTTTTTGTATTTCGCCTTAGTTGTATTCGTTGCGCGAACAAATACAGTTGATACATCGTGTATCCTTTGTATACACGCCGGTATACATTCAATACAAGTTGTATCCATTGTATACACCCTTGTATTTCATATTGGTTACAGTTGATACATATTGTATTCGTTGCAAGAATAAATACAATTAAGCGAATGAATACAGTTGATACACGTTGTATTCATTGCAACGAATGAATACAGTTGACACAAGATGTATTCGTTACACGTTTGAATACAAGTGATACAAGTTAGTAAATAACATCTATGAATGGTAATTAGACAAGTTATAGTTATTAGGATCTAAATTATAGTGGTTTATGAAAATTCCTCGCAAATGAATACAGTTGATACACGTTGTAACGAGTGAATACAGTTGATGCACGATGTATTCGTTGCACGTTTGAATACAAGTGATACAAGTTAGTAACAATTGAATAGTATGTACAGGCGGTAATTAGACAAATTATAGTTATTAGGCTCTAAATTATAGTATTTTTTAAAAATTCCTCAAGTTTTAAATAGTGCTTTACCAATCTTAGTGGCCCTGCTGACGTAAGCATTAGTTAGTGTAAAAATAGCACGGTCTAGCCAGTTTTCGGACTAGTTATTCAAAAATAGCAAACATTTATCAAGTCAATGAAAAGTAGCCACTATTTTGCTGCAACAAAGACCGGTCAAACATAATATACTGGAGTTCGGTGGACCTGTGTATGAACTTCCAGTATATTATGCTGGACCGGTATACTTTGCTGGCTCCAGTATAATATACTGGAGAGTGGAGCACCGTTGCTCCAAACTCCAGTATATTATGCTGGACCGGTATACTATACTGGAACTTTAGTATATTATGCTGGAGTATTTTTCCGTATTTTGAACAGTATTTTCGTTCAGATTTATCTTTACATGAAAAGTGGCTAAATTTCGATTACTTTTGAAACTGGGCTATTTTTGAACGACCACTTGTAAATCTGGCTATTTTTGAATTGAATTTTTACCTCATATAGCAAAGTTTAATACCTTATTTATTTTAAATAAATACCATTTAACAAAATTATATTCTATAGATACCTTTTAAGGTTTATAGCAAAATATTTAATTTTGGTTACCTCCAAGCCCTAAGCCACTAAATACGCTATTCAGTTACACCATTTTATTTCTCTCTCTACTTTGATACATCTCATTTTCTTCCCTCATTCCCTGAAAACACAATGCTCAATATCAAAATTTCTCTCACCAATTCAAAGTTGCCATTATGCCTGGCCCAGTCTCGAACAAGCATTGGGTTTCAGAGAAGTTTCAGTATAACAATGGTGGAAGAAAATTTGTGTATACACACGTTCGTCGAAATTCCGTCGCCGAAGATATTCTCTTCTCAAATTGAACCCAAAAATGTCCCAGCGGTGACTTCTCTAATTGAGAAAATATACCTATAGCAGTATATAAACACAATACTACATTTGTGTGGATGTGCTCAACAATGTTTTCTTTTTGTTGGGTTTAGGTTTTCAAGGGATGCATAAAGTATTGGAAGGCTTTCTCAAAATGGAACCTGTCGAATGGTGGCCTAATTCAAAAAAGGATAATCTTTTCAATCAAATTAGAAGCCATGGTATTCAATTAATCGCGATGAAGAAGAAGATTTCTGTTGATATATTTCAATGTATTTTCAATGTATCACGCTGTATTTCATGTATTTCATTATCTTTTTAAAAAAAAAAATGTAATTCAATGCATCTCGCTGTATTCCATGTATTTCATTGTATTCGCTGTCTTTTTTTTCATTGTATTTCAATGCATCCCGTTGTATTCTATGTATTTCATTTGTATTCACTGTCTCGTTATATGCTATGAATGTATTCATATGTTTTTTTAAATTAATATAATTTATGTATTCAGATGTATTATATAATTTTTCTGAAGATTGCTATATTTTTGGGGTATTTTTTGGTAGAGAATCTTTTTTATAACGGAAAATACAAAATTTGTGTGTTATAATTGAGTTTGTTGAGTTATATTAGGAGTCTATTATGTTAATTGATTCACTTTCCGTTTAAAAACAATGTATTTTCCTATTTCACACCATGAATACAACCGAATACAATCGAATACAATAATTTATCCAGCTGTAATCCCATGTTTCACGCCATGAATACAGTCGAATACACTCGAATACAACAACTCATTAGCTTAACTTCCCTGATTCACGCCTATTTTTGCTATTGTATTCATGAATACAATAGCTTAAATACATCAAATACATTTTATAACTACAGAAAATATATCTATAATCTGTAATATAGCAAATGGTATCTATAGATGACTAATTACTACAAAAAAAATAGTGCTTTATGAAAATTTCTCTTTTTTAATTTCACCCTTAATTAGTCGAGCCCAGTTATGGAGAGAAAGTCACGGCCCATTTCTTTGCATTCAAGCTGGTCACAAGGGTTGAACAATTGGATTACATCAGGTCATTCGAGTGTCTAAAGCCAGTCCAGCTTTTTGTAGGCCTAATGGGTAATAATCCGAAATATTGGGAAACTACCAGATATGTTCATTTATAAGTAACTCGTTATAAAAATTGGCCAATTCATAAAATATTACTAATATTAGCCAATTAACTATTTGTAGCAAAAAAATATCAAATTTTTGCTTTCTTTTAAGTAGGTGTTATTAGAATAGATTGGGTACATCTTAAGGAGCTTGGATCTCAATTTTGGGATGATTTGGTGAAGTTGAGGTGGTTTAAATTAAAAATTTGATGTAAAAACTGAACATGGAAAAAAATATGATGTGTATCAAACTGTGTATCATTTGTGTATCACATATTTATCATATTTGTATCAATTGTATATCACATGTATATCCATGTATACTTGTATGTGAGATACATGCGTGATACATGTTTGATATATGTGTCGCAGAAGAATTTTATGAACTCTATTTAATTACAAATTTTGATACAAAACCAGTCTAAATCACCTCGAATCTTCCTCAAATTTTCTATATTGACTTAACTATATGTTTTCAATGAATTTCAACTATACCCAGTAAAAAAGTTTCTTTTTTGCTTTGATTTTTGGAATATTGTATTTTTTTATATTTCATCACCTTATTTGCTACCTCATCCATGAAATTTCATTTTCGTCTTGCATCTAATGTTGCTAATCACGCTTAAAAATATGGAAGGTGATTATTGCATGTGATTCTTTGAGAGAAAGAACCTTATTTATTTGATTTTTCAATTTTTATATGTACTTGGCTAGTTTTGGTAAGTCTATGACTAATGGCTAGAGTTTGGTATGTTGAGAATTATTTGGGATATTTGTGTAAGTTTCTCTATTATATATATATATATATATATATATATATATATATATATATATTAACAGTGAGACTAAAGAATTAATTTTTATTTAATAACTATTGATTCAAATATTAATTAGTGGAAGAGGAATTTACTACATAATATATAAAATAATGTACTAAATAAGTGATTAGTAGGCCACATGTTGGTGGATTATAAAGGACTTTGGGTCTAATTTAGGGGTGAAAATAAGGTAAAAATTGCACGGGCTAGCCAGTTTTTAGATTGGTCATTAAAAAATAGCCAGCGTTTGTAAAGTCATTGAAAAATAGCCACTATTTTGCTGCAACACGGAAAGTTCCAGTATAATATACTGGAGATTGGTGCACACGTGTAAAGACTTCCAACATATTATGCTGGAACTCCAACACACCAAAAATTTCAGCATAATATACTGGAGATTGGAGCACCTGTGTATGAACTTCCAGCATGTCATGCTGGACCAATATATTATACTGGAACTCCAGTATATTATGCTGGAATATTTTCCGGATTTTGAACAGTATTTTCGTTCAGATTTATCTTTACACGAAAAGTGGCTAAATTTTGATTACTTTTGAAACTGCGGCTATTTTTCAATTACCACTTGTAAATCTGGCTATTTTTGAATGGGAAACTTACACAAATGTCCCAAATAAGTCTCAACTTACTAACCTCTATCCATTAGTTATAAACTTACCAAAACTAGGCAAGTACATATAAAAATTAAAAAAAACAAATAAATAAGGTTCTTTCTATCAAAGAATCACATGCAAAAATCACCTTTCATATTTTTAAGTGTGATTAGCAACATTAGATGCAAGACGGAAAGGAAATTTCATGGATGAGGTAGCAAATAAGGTGATGAAATATATAAAAAATATATAATATTCCAAAAATCTAAGCAAAAAAGGAACTTTTTCAACGGGTATAGTTGAAATTCATTAAAAACATATAGATAAGACATTATACAAAATTTGAGGAACATTGGAGGTGATTTGGAATGGTTTTATATCAAAATTCGTAATTAAATCGAGTTCAAAAAATTCTTCTGCGACACATGTATCACACATGTATCTCACGCACAGGTATATATGGATATACATATGATAACCAATTGATACAATATATGATATATGTGATACACAAATAATACACAGTGTGATACACATATCATTTTTTTTTGTGTTCAGTTTTTACTTTGAATTTTCAATTCAAACCATCCCAAAACTGATATTCAAGCTCCTTAAGATGTATTCAATCTATTCTAATAACACCTCACTCAAAAGAAAGCAAAAAATTGATTTTTTTTTGCTACAAATAGCTAATTGACTAATATTAGTAATATTTGGCTAATATCAGTAATATTTTATGAATTGACCAATTTTTATAATGAGCTATAGTTTCCCTTCTTGAATTTCACCCCTAAGTGGGACCAAGCCCATACCTCATACTACCACCCGTTTAAACTATCTAGGGTATTGATATAGGAAAATCTTTACTGCGTTATTTCATTAGAAGAAGGACGATACAAAAAAACAAAAAAGGAAAAAAGGAAAAAAGGAAAAAAATTGATGGGTTTCACAACGCAAACTAATTGAGGCTTTCCAATATTCATTGGTTTACCATACCATGAAAAAATTGGGTTAGGAGAGGAGTAGTATTTATATTCAATCCTAATAGTCAAGAAAAGTACTAGCTTCGGCAGTACAGTGACGGCAAATTGATTGCTAAGGTATTAATTCCATTCTCTTTCTTTTCTATACTTTTTTGTGCAAGATTAGCACTTCTTACCTTGAACTTAAGTGGATATACCCAATTTTGAGTGGAAGTGGAAATTCAGCTGAGTTCCATTAAAAAGTAGATGGGAGATTTACCACAAAATGTGTTTTTTCACTACACATTTAACTTGCAAATTTGTATACGGTCAAAATCGAGTTTGCCTACTTTTGTATGACTGACCGAAATCGGGGTGGAAGATCTAGGCTCAGCCTCGGTTATATCGGGTCATGGTACAGATATGGGCTGGTAAGCTCATGGATCAATGGCCGATCAAGATCGAGACCAGCCGTGGTCGAGACCGAAGTAAGAAAGAAATCGAGCGAGATCAAAGGAAGCATGCTAGGTCGAATAATAGAAAACCGAGATATCCGTGATCGGGCAAGGATCGTGGCAGAGATCTCGGCACATATCAACTCAGTACCGATTATTTAGCCCAATAAGATTTACTTCCGTAACTAGAATTATACCATAAATATGATTCCTCTACTATATAATAAGGCCTATAATCATCTTGTAACCATCTCACATTCACGCAAATAAAAGAAATACAATATTTTCTCTTTAGTTTACATTCTCCTGTTCATCAGCTTGCTACATTTTAACTGTTCTAGGATGTGACGACCCGGTTGGTCGTCTTAAGAATTAACGTCCTGATCCCCTATTAACTACTTTTTCCGAGTTTATTTTTGCTATTTTGATTTGTCGGGATGTTCGCTTTTGAGTTTCGGAGAGTTTTGGGATACTTAGTCCCTAAATGAGAGCTTAAGTGTTGGAAAGTTTACCGTAGTCGGAACAGTGTGAAGACGACCTCAGAATGGAAATCCGCTGGCTCCGTTAGCTCCGTTGGGTGATTTAGGGCTTAGAAGCGTGATCGGATTGTGTTTTGGAGGTCCGTAGCTAATTTAGGCTTGAAATACCGGAAGCCGAATTTTTGAAGTTTCCGGTCCGTTAGTGAGATTTTGATCTAAGTGTCTGAATGGAATTCTGAAAGTTGGAGTAGCTCCGTAGTGTTGAATGTGACGTGCTCGCAAAATTTTAGATCATTTGGACGAAATTTGATAGACTTTTTGATCGAAAGCATAATTTAAGAGTTCTTAGGCTTGAATCCTATGTTAAATTGGTGATTTGATGTTGTTGTGAGTGTTCCGAAGTTTTGAACAAGTTTGAATGATGTCATGGGATGTGTTGGTACATTTGGTTTGAAGTACCGGGGGCTCGGGTGAGTTCCGGATAGGTTCCGGGATATTTTGGGCCAAAAATCATAGATGTTGCAGGTGTAGAGAAGATGCAGACCTATGAACCCACCAGTGTGGTCCGCACAGGATTTTGTGCTGCTGCGGTGGGGGCTTTGCGGCCGCCCAAAATCCAGTGCGGTCCGCGGTGAGGAAAGTTTCCCTGGTCAAACTTCGGAAACTTATATCTTTTTATCTACAAGGAATTTTGAGATGATTTAAACACAAAAGTTGTAGCCCTTCGTGTCTCAATTCCAGAAAGATAAAGAAATCACAATGTGGACTTCTGTAGAGAAAGTTATGGCCAAAACACTAAAGCCTGTCATTGCATGCAAATCCAGCGCGTACAGCACTAGTTTTTGTGCAATCAGCGGTGCTCCACCGTGGTCAGCGGTGGTTTTTGTGCGATCAACAGTGGTGGAAATCCGGGAGGTGCACTATAACTACGAGGTTTAGGGTTTTATTTCATATTTTGAACTAGAGAGCTTGGATTTTGTCTATTTTTCGAAGGTTTTTCAAGAAATTCATCGGGGTAAGTGATTCTAACTCGGATTTGGCTAGAGTACATGAATCTATCATTGAATTCGTGATTTGGGATGGAATTTGGGAAGAAAATTGTGAAATCTTTCAAAAATGTAAACTGATGATTTGAAGGACTAAAAGGTATCAGAATTGAGTAATTTTGGTATGGTTAGACTCGTGAGGGTATGAGGATTCTGAAAATATAAATTTTACCCGATTTTGAGACGTGGGCCCGAGGGGCATTTTGGTTATTTTACCTAATTTTGCGTACTAACTTAGAATTTAATAGTAGAATCAGTTACTTGAAGTATTATTTTGCATTATGAAATTAAACTGAATAGATTTAGGCCATTTGGAGTCGAATACTCGTGGCAAGAACGTGGTCTCGGGTTGATTTTGAGCCGGTTCTTGGTAAGTGGCTTGTCTAATCTTGTGTGGGGGAGTTTTCCCTTAGGATTGGTATTGTGATAATTGAAATGCCTTGTACGTGAGGTGACGAGTGCGTACTTATGCTAATTGTTGAAAATCCGGTTTTCATTAAGTAACTTTAATTGTGTTTTCCCTTTCTATTTATTCTGCTTGCACTTTTAAACCTGCTATTAGTTAGAGAAGCATGTCTAATTGAATTAATTGCTTTATTTGCTTTAACTGCCTTATTTGTATTACGTGAATCATGCTAGATTAGAATTGTCTGTGTTACCTTGTTATGAAGTTGAGTTTATTTGAGTATTCCTTGTGCCAATGTTGTGTGTTTTACTTTGGGACTACGAGACGACATCCTGGGAGATCCCTTTTACGCATTTACGATTTGAGCTGAAGTGCGGGATACCGATAGAACCCCAACACGTATATTGAGGTTACCGAGAGATCCTTGGGATACCAAGAGATCCCTATCATATATTAAGAATACCAAGAGATCTTCGGGATACCAAGAGATCCCTATCATACATTGAGGATACCAAGAGATCTCTACCATACAATTAGGATACCAAGAGGTCCTCGGGAAACCAAGAGATCCCTATCATACATTGAGGATACCAAGAGATTCTTGGGATACCAAGAGATCCCTTTCATACATTGAGGATACCAAGAGATCCTCGGGATAGCAAGAGATCCCTATCATACATTAAGGATACCAAGATATCCCTAGCATAAATTGAGGATACCAAGAGATCCTCGGGATACCTATCATACATTGAGGATACCAAGAGATCCTCGGGATACCAAGAGATCCCTAGTATACATTGAGGATACCGAGAGATCCTCGGGATACCAAGAGATCCCTATCATATGTTGAGGATACCGAGAGATCCTCGGGATACTAAGAGATCCCTATCATACATTGTGGATACCAAGATATCCTCAGGATACTAAAAGATCCCTAACATACATTGAGGAAAGATACTCGAGATATCAAGAGATCCCTGGCATATATTGAGGGTACTAAAAGATCCTCGGGATACTCAGAGATCCCCAGTTATTTCCTTGTGATTGTTTTGTCACTGTTTCAGTTATTGAATTCCTTATTTTCCTGTATTAAATTCGTATTGTTAGTTTTCAACTGCACTTCTTATCTTATACTGTCATACCTTATATTTTTTTCCATTTTACCTCAGTAGGGCCCTAACCTTCCTCGTCACTACCCGACCGAGGTTAGGCTTGGAACTTACTGAGTACTGCTGTGGTGTACTCATGCCCCTTCTCCGCATGTTTTTCATGTGCAGATCCAGGTACTTTCACTCTGTCTTATCATCCTTGATGTGAGGTGCTTCTGTAGAGACTTCGAGGTATATCTGCGGCGTCCGCAGGTCGAAGAGTCCCTTTCTATCTTTCTATAAGAGTATAACCCTTTAGTATTCCCCTTTTGGTTAGACATTTCTGGAGTTAGAGCTTCTTATGTATCTCTTAACTTGTGATTCATGGGTTTTCTGGGTTTTGGGAAAATGTATTGGTTTTAAGAGTTAATATTGCGTATATCGAGCGACACTTTTAAACACTATTTTATCACTCTTCATGCTGTTTTAATTTGTTTTTATTCTGCACTTTGGTTATCTTCCGCAATTTAGACTTACCTAATCGTAGAGGACTAGGTGCCGTCACGATGGGTCACAGAGGGCGAACCGGGGTCGTGACATCGCACGAGGGCATCCAGGCTCGAGAGCTTAATTACATTGTAACACTGGTTTGCTTTATTTTATTGTCAATTTTCATTACTTATCTTTACGTTTATCAATTGGTATTAGGTAAAATCACGTATCCTTAAAACCACATTATAATTTTAATTGTTATCCAATTTTTAGGGTAAACAGTTTGTCGCCCACCATGGGGCAAAGTATAATAGTGATTGCCTAGTATTAATTTTTCATAACACACATTGCTTTACACTTGTTCTTGTAACTATCTTTGATTTAGGATCAACATGTCAAATTCTCAAGTAGCACCCACACATACAGACAATGGCCTTAGTCTTCAGGGCAAGAACAAGAATGTATCTGCCCTGGGAAACGGAGTATCTCCAATCAATCCCGATGGACCACAAGCTGTTAACCCAATTGACGCCGATTCCCATGTTGCCATTAATGGAAATCTGGGTGTTGACCGTGAAAATAGTATCTGCAAAAACGCCTGTGCAGCTGATATCAGAATGCACATAATGGTGAAGGAGGCGGGATTAGTGTTACATCCCGCATTTTTGTATGTTAAAGTTTCGTCGTAAGTTATTAGACGTAAGTTCGAGGATGAGATTATTTTGAGATTTTTAAGCATTATGAATAAGTGATAAGTAAATTCGTGAAGGTGAGAGGGGAAACAAGTCAAAGAAAATGAATTTTCGTCCAAGTTTAGCATATTGGGATAAAATACGGCCCGAGCTAAAATACTCGGTATTTATGGACTAGTGCCACACGAGGTACCATATGATCATGATAATAAGGTATGTGAAAAGGGAGTAGTATTTTAAATAAGTGGAAATAATTCTCAGTTATATGGATAATTCGTTAATTATTGGATAATGGGACATTACCTAGTTAATTAATAACAAGTGGTGGATTAATTACAAACTTTGGATAAGGATAAAGCCTCTCACATGGAAGCAAAGGGAGAAAGGCCTAATGACTATTAACTTATGCTACTAATTTATAAAGTCACTTGGACAATACTTTTTGCCATTAAAACACGTAGAAAGAAAGTTAGGTTAGTCATCTTTACAAACTATGATAAATTGATATCAATTCATTTTGGACGAGATTTTGGAAGTCATATGAGACTTCATCTCTCAATAGCAACGTCAATTCTTAGTTTAGTAAAGAAATTCATACGAAATTGCACTGCGCAATAGCAACGGGATTTTGCGATTCTAAGGGAGGACGATGCAACCTTTTCCAAGAATATCATATGGATCTACTCCAGGTATGTTAAGGCTAAGCCCTTGTTTTATTTTGTATGATCTTGTCATTACAAAAGTTTGATAACGAGGCATAATGAACAATTCATATCCCGGAATTTACATATATTTTGCTAGTCTTGCAAGTTACGTATATTTTTCTAGTTTTGTTAGTCACAATATTCTCCTTATCGGGACTTCATATTCAATTGAGTATTTCCTTCTTCTAGTAAAGAGAGTAGAGAGTTTATATATACATTATTAAATTATTTTCATTACCATCGAGCTATAATCGATGGGCAGGCCCCTATTGGCAACCTCTCATCAGATGGTAGGTTATATACCGAGCCTGCTGTGGCCGAGCGACTATGAGAGAGCCCAGTTGGTTGAGATACAGAGCCTAGTATGGCCGAGCGCCTATGAGCGAGCCTACTATGGCAGGGCAGATATATATATATATATATATATATATATATATATATATATATATATATATATATATGACGAAATGGCTTTCTGGCCACTTAAACTTGTCGGGTTTTATAAAGCCGATACATAAACTTTCTATTTTCCCATTTGAACACTCGAACTCATTTTTTCTATACCTAATAAACACATCTGACAAGAGACCATGTGCGCATGTATTACACATACACATACGTGTCCATCCAGTCAACAAATGGCCAATGGATGTCTTACACGTCAAGGGCACGAAAACCCTAACCCTGGTCCCCTCTTTAATCAAAGCCTTTTGAATTAGCCTGATTTGATAAATCTGTGTGTTAGGAAAGATCTAAAGATTTGTTCACCTTGTGGGGTGAATTGTTCTGAAGGATTCTTCCCTTCTAGTTCTTGTACTGAAAATGCAGACAAGGTATGTACTCCTTGCTCTCTTTGTCAGGATAGCTCTTGTTCGGATGTTTACGAACTCATGCCTCACGGAACGCTTCACGACCACCTCCATGATGGTATTTCTCGTCTGAACTGGAACCTTAGGCTGATGATTGCGATGCAGGTTACAAAGGGGCTCGACCGTGATGTGAAGAGTTCGAACATTCTCTTGGATGCTGATTGGGGAGCTCGTATTGGAGATTTTGGATTGCTTACACCTAATGAGAAGGATCTTAACGGAGATGTGACAACTGATGTCTATAACTTTGGGATCATGCTGCTAGAGCTTCTTAGTGGAAGAAAAGCTTATGACCGGGATTGCACACCTCCAAGTATTATTATCTGTTTATCTTGTTCTAATCGAGCTTCGTTTGGTCCAAGTGATACAAAACTTATCTTCAACTCTACAATGATAAAATATACAACTTTCTACCATTTTTACGGTCTAAAAAAATGAAAAAAATTGAAAATGGAGCTTCAGATTTTTAAAAATGGAGGAAGGGGGTATTTTAAAAGGAATAAAT
Organism: Nicotiana sylvestris; assembly: GCF_000393655.2. NCBI lineage: Eukaryota > Viridiplantae > Streptophyta > Magnoliopsida > Solanales > Solanaceae > Nicotiana > Nicotiana sylvestris. The sequence goes on along the minus strand of NC_091060.1, from coordinate 174,811,251 downwards.
AAGAACCCAATTAAACACAACCCATTTTGTACTGTTGGGCGTTGGGAAGGGGGGTTTTCGCGCTCCTATGCATCATGTTCCTCACACGGGCTGCTGATTAGGACCAACTGACGCCACATGGGCATGGTCAATGGTCAAATGTGTTTATTAGTTATGGATAAAATAAGTGAAAATTATATGTTTATGTATCGGCTTTTAAAACCCTGTCAAGTTTAAGTGGCGAGGAAACCATTTCGCCTATATATATATATACCGAGCTTTATAGGGTCAGACATCTATTTTACTCACTATATTGAGAGAGTTGAGTCAGTATCAGCAAGTAAGCATATCTTCAGATTATCTTTGACTTCCAGTTACTTGCAGTTATTATATTATTAGTTTAGTTTAAGCTTTTAGTATATTTCCTTACATACTCGTTACATTATTTCGTACTGACGTCCCTTTTTTGGGAGCGCTGCATTTCATGCGTGCAGGTTAAGACAGACAAACGGGTAGACCTCCTCATTAAGTGTTTCCCAAGTTCAGCTTGATCGGTAAGCTCCATGCCTTTTGGAGTTGTCGGGTCTAGAGCTTTATGTACATATTGTGTATATATGTATATGTGTACGGTAAAATCGAGGGTGTCCAATTTTCTCGTCATTATGGTGCCCCGCGAACATGCTTCTCGAGGTTTGAGACAGAGGTCGAGGCTCACTGTAGAGAGTATCGGGGCCCGGTCTCGGGGCAGTACAGACCAATGGCTATATTAGAAAAGAGGGAAGTTCTGAAGATGCTTGGCTAAGACTGATAGAGCCTAGCAGGCTATTCTAGACCCAACATAGGACGTCAGGATATCATATCTAGCTATCCCATCCCTGTTTCCGAGTAGTTAATTTATTTTGTACTATATTATGATTCCTCTCCTATATAAGGGGCATTCCTACCATTCTTGTAAACTCTGTTGCTCCCGCTACTCCATAAAGAAATATTAAAAAACACTCTTTGCTCTCTCACATACTCTCTTGATATTATTGTTTTCATTTCTTATCTTCTTTTTTGTTCATCATTTATTGCTTATCATTGGCCATAAAGAGCCTTCATTGATTTTTTTTACATCTGTTAGCCCTACCCCGATCACCCATGATAGCTCAAGTCCGAGCCCCGGATCGACCTCGAGGCTTTGGATCAACAAGCTAGAGGCCGTAAATAACTGACCTATCGGTTTGATTATAGCTCCCTCCTTCACTTTATCTCGTCTCTAAATGTCATATACTTAGCATCAACTACTTAACAAACTATCATAAAAATAGATCACGTATTTTTAGAGTACCATCAATAAATTTAATTGTTATTACCATTTTCACGGTAAACAGTTTGGCGCCCACCGTGGGGATAAAAATATTAGTGATTATTTTCTTGCTGGTTTTAATACGTAATGCAAGTTATCGTTTACACTTTTTCTTGTCCAAGATCTTCAAACTTCAGGATTGAAATGCCCGACTCATCAGACATAGGTGAAAACAACTACCTGGAAGACCGGGGAGAAAGGGCTGTGGCTGTTCTAGCCTGGGCACAAAAAGAGGTCCCCTTGTATGATGTTCATATGATTATTGGAGGAGTCGATATCTACCAAGGGCCCATAATCAAGCGGACAAAAATATCTGCCACAATAGAAGGGCCAATCTGAGACCGGGTGGCCGAAGACACCCTCACGTTCAACGAAGAAGAACTCGAGACCTTGATAGAACCACACAACAACGCGCTGGTAATCTCATTCCTTTTAAACAACGTACAAGTTAAACATGTGTCGTGGATCCAGGCAGCTCGACCAATATGATCAGGTCAGGAGTAGTATAGCAGCTCGGGTTACTCGACCAGATCATACCTGCCTCTCGGGTCCTCTACGGCTTTAATATGACCGGCGAAGTAACAAAAAGAGAAATCACCCTCCCAGTCGACATGTCCGGCACGGTGCGGAACACAAAGTTTCAAGTCATCAATGGAGACATAAGATATAATGCATTGCTTGACAAACCGTGGAAACACAACATGAGGGTAGTGCCATCAACCCTGCACCAGATGATTAAATTCCCGACTGAGGATGACATAGCGACCATATATGGAGAACAACATGTAGCAAAAGAAATGTTCGCGGTTTATCAGGGGGAGTCGACCCCCGTACTCCTGACCTCAGACGTGTCTGGGAACATACAGACCCCCGAGGATAACGAAGAAGATTTCCTCGCTCCTTAAACTTTCGTTGCCCCCGAAGAGTCAGATGCAACGAAATCGACAATTGAAGATTTAGAGCAAGCTGTTTTGATCGAGAACCTTCCCGATCGTAAGGTATACCTTGGAACAAGATTAACCTTCGAACTCAGGAAGAATTTTATTTAATTTCTTATCGATAATATCAACTGTTTCGCATGATCCCACTTAGACATAACAGGTATCCTGTCGGAAATAACCTCCCATCAACTGAGTGTCGACCCCAGGTTTAAACTGGTGAAGCAAAAAAGAAGACCCCAGTCCGAGATAAAACACGTATTTGTCAAGGATGAGGTAATGAAACTCCTTAAAATAGGGTCCGTTAGGAAGGTAAAGTACCCTGAGTAGTTGGCCAACGTAGTAGTGGTACCTAAAAAGGGAAATAAGTTAATAATGTGCGTAGACTATAAAGACTTAAATAAGGCATGTCCTATGGTTTCGTTCCCATTGCCTAACATTGATTGTCTGATCGATGCTACGGCCGACCACGAGACCCTTACCTTTCTTGATGCCTATTCGGGGTACAATCACATTTAGATGAACCCCGAAGACAGGGAGAAGACCTCGTTCATCATAAAGTATGGTACCTACTGTTACAATGTAATGCCTTTCGGACTAAAAAACGCAGGGGCTACATACCAGCGTCTAGTCATTAAAATGTTTGAAAGTCAAATAGGCAAATCCATGGAAGTTTATATTAACGACATGCTAGTTAAGTCCCTGTGCGTAGAGGACCATTTAACTCATTTGCAGGAAACACTCGACATTCTCAAAAGTTACAACATGAAGCTCAACCCCGAGAAATGTGCCTTCGGAGTAGGTTCGAGCAAATTCCTAGGCTTTATGGTATCAAACAGGGGGATCGAGATTAACCTCAACAAGATCAAGGCCATCAAAGAAATCACGGTGGTAAACAATGTAAAGGCTGTGTAACGGATAACAGGTTGGATAGCGGCTCTGGGCAGATTTATATCCATGTCATCCGGCAGGAGCCATCATTTCTTCTCCTTACTCAAAAGAAAGAACAACTTTGAATGGACTCCAGAGTGCCATCGGGCATTAGAAGAGCTGAAGCGATATCTGATTAGCCCATCTCTGCTCCACATACCGAAGGTGGAAGAAACCCTATATCTATACTTGGCCGTATCTGAGATAGTGGTAAACAGCGTGATAGTTCGAGAAGAGCAAGGTACACAATTCCCTGTTTATTACGTAAGCCGGACCCAAGGGGATGCTGAAACTAGGTATCCTCACCTCGAAAAATTGGCTCTCGCTTTAATAAGTGTGTTGCGAAAATTGAAACCCTATTTTCAATCCCATCACATTTGTGTTCTAACGACATACCCCCTTCGGAGCATATTACACAAACCCGAACTATCGGGTCGATTGGCCAAATGGGCCATCGAGCTCAGGGGGTATGATATTGAGTATCAACCTCGAACGTGAGAGCTCAGGCACGTCTTCCAGAGTATGGACCCTGTTCATTAACGGTGCCACAAACGTGAGAGGTTCCGGACTAGGTATAGTCCTAAGCCACCTACGGGTGGTGTGATCAGGCAATCCATAAAAACTGCAAAATTGACTAACAATGAGGCCAAGTACGAGGCTATGATTGCAGGTTTAGAACTGGCCAAGAGTTTGGGAGCCGAGACCATCGAAGCAAAATGTGATTCACTCCTAGTAGTGAGCCAAGTGAATGGGAGCTACGAGGTCCAAGTAGATAGAACGTAGAGATATTTGGACAAACTCCAATGCGCATTACGTCATTTCAAAGAATGGACTTTGATCCATGTACCTCGAGAACAGAACAGCGAGGCCAATGCCCTCGCAAACCTGGGATCATCTATTGAGGAAGACGACCTACTCCCCGGGGCTGTCATCCAGCTATCTAAATCTGTAATCGAGGAAGGTCATGCAGAGATTAATTCTACCAGTCTAACGTGGGACTGGAGAAATAAATACATCGATTATTTGAAAGACGAAAAATTGCCCGAGGACCCAAGGGAATTGAGGGCCATGCGAACCAAAGCATCCAGATTCTCTTTCGATGAAAACAAGACTTTATACAGAAGAACTTTTGATGGCCTCCTAGCCGTATGTCTGGGGCCGGGAGATACAGATTATGTACTCCAAGAAATTCACGAGGGTATCTTCGAAAATCATTCCGGAGCTGATGCCTTGGTCCAAAAGGTAATCAGAGCAGGCTACTATTGGTATAGCATGGAAAAGGACACCAAAGAATTCATCCGGAAATGCAATAAATGCCAGAGATTTGCCTCGATGATTCACCAACCCGGTGAACGGCTGCACTCGGTTTTATCGCCATGGCCGTTCATGAAGTGGGGGATGGACATTGTCGGACCCCTGCCAACGACACCAAGTAAGGCTAGATTTATTTTATTTATGACTGACTATTTCTCCAAATGGGTAGAAGCGTAGGCTTTCGAAAAAATAAGGGAAAAAGAAGTCATCAGCTTCATCTGGCACCACATCATGTGCCGATTCAGGATTCCTTCCGAGATAACGTGTGATAACTGAAACAATTCATCGGGAACAAGGTAACACAATTCCCCGAGGATCACAAAATCAAGAGGATCCTATCCACGCCCTACAACCCATGTGCGAACGGCCAGGCCGAGTCGACAAACAAAACCATCATCCAAAACCTAAAAAAAACTAGAAAGCGCCAAGGGATAGTGGAGAGAAATATTGCAAGAGGTGTTGTGCGCATACCGAACAACTTCAACATTGAGCATTGGGGAAACACCTTTCTCTCTAGTATACAACACCGAGGCTTTGATACCGGTGGAGGTTGGGGAGCTGAGCGCCAGAGTCCAACATGCCACTGAGAGCTCGAACGATGAGGCCATGACAACGACCCTCGAATTGTTGGATGAAAGGTGGGAAGCCTCGCTGGTCCGAATGGCCGCCCAGAAGAAAAGGATCGAAAGATATTATAATAGGATAACAAACCTAAGATATTTTGGAATTGGGGACTTGGTTCTAAGGAAAGTCACCCTTAACACCCGAAACCCTAATGAAGGAAAGCTAGGTCAAAATTGGGAAGGACCGTACTACGTCCTCGGAGTAGTCGGCAAAGGGTCTTACAAGATCGGTACCATGGAGGGCGAACAACTTCCAAGAAACTGGAACGTATCGATGCTAAAACAATATTATTGCTAGGGAATCCGATGGAAAATTCCGAGAACATCCTCGAGCATCCATTGCACTCTTTTCCTTCGCCCGGATTTTGTCCCTAGAAAGGTTTTACCGGCAAGGTTTTTAATGAGGCAACATCCACGTGCTACCTAAGGAAAACTCGACAAGTATTCCAGGATTCTTTTTGCAATCAACTTCGAATACTGGAGGGCATCCCCCCCGCGGTCCCATTAATAAAATGATGTATGGGGCTAAACGGTCGAACGAAACGTGTCTATATAGTCAGTCCCCCGACGGCAAAACTATATATACTTATCAAGAAATCAAATAATGCCCTTTGTCAAAAACATTTCATGCTCCAAAGGAAACTCAGCATTTTTGCTAAAACGATTCCTCCATCAAAGACGTCGTGAACACTCGGAGACTAGCATCAACAATTCGATACCCGCATGACCTCAGGGTCGGAACTCCAAACTCATAAGCCCTCAATGAGGCAGCACAAAAATCACGAAACATCTCCAAGGCCAAAAGCGCCCTAAACACTCGGGGACTAGCGCCGATATCTCCAAAATCGTAAGACCCCAGGGTCGGGATCTCCAAGCCGCAAGCCCTCGATAAGGCAATAAAAAGTTTGCAAATAATGGCTCCCGAGTCAAGAAACCTTCAATGACTCGGGGAATACTGTAAAGCGCCACCTCCACCGACTTATCAACACCCAAGGCCATAAGACCTCGAGCGGGCAGACTCAGTCTTGTACAAACTGTAAGACCTCCATGGCATGAAAAATCTGTAAGACCTCAACGACATGAATGAAAAAATCTGTAAGACCTCAACGGCATGAATGAAAAATCTGTAAGACCTCAACGACATGAAAAATCTGTAAGACCTCAACGGCATGAAACAAAAATCTGTAAGATCTCAATGGCATGAAAAATTTGTAAGACCTCAATGACATGAATGAAAAATCTGTAAGACCTTAACGGCATAAATGAAAAATCTGTAAGACCTCAACGACATGAAAGAAAACTCTGTAAGACCTCAACAGTATGAAAAATCTGTAAGACCTCAACGACATGAATGAAAAATCTATAAGGCCTCAACGGCATGAATGAAAAATTTGTAAGACCTCAAGCAAGGCATGAACCACACTTGTACCAAGTGACAAAACTATAAGACCTCAACGACATGAAAAACTTGTAAGACCTTACTAAAGGCATAAACCTGATCTCAAAGTTTCGGCTATATATCGAACTTATAAGACCCCTAAAAAGGCATACCCTCGATATAGATGCTGAAACTACTTCACTCGGGACTCAAAGGCTCCGGCCAAACACAAGTGACTCCGGTCACATGGCTGTACCAGCCAAACTAACACGACTCGGGGACGCCCAACCATCGCTACAAGGCGTAAAAGCCATTGTCGCCAGCCCAAACAGGCCTTCAATTACTCCGAATCTACTTAAAAAAGAACTGGTTAAACAGGCTACCCTCGGCATAGGCAAAAGAGTTCGACTATGTCAGCTCCAAATCACAGGCTTCAAGCTACTCAACCTTTGAGCCAAACCTCTCGAGGTGCTCGAACATTACCGCAAGTTACTCGAAATTGAGGTTCTTCCTGAACCGACGATGAATCAGGCAAAAATTACTTCAAAAGTCGTTAACGAGAGGAAAATAAAGCCTACATAAATGGTCGCATCGACCAAGCACGTAAGAGCCATTGTCGCCAGCGTAATGAGCCTCAGGGCCATAGACACAAAAGGTCGCATAGACCTAAAGCGTAAGAGCCACTGTCGCCAGCTTGAAATTTGAAAACTTGAGGGTCAAAATGAGCTCAAGTCGTAACCCGATTCGGAGACTGGACCCAAAATAGTTAACTATATATGCTTAAGGGCAGAGTGTAAGAGCCATTTTCTCCTGCCTAATGAGCCTTTGGGCCATACACACAAAAGGTCGGATCGACCTAAAGCATAAGAGCCACTGTTGCTAGCTTGAAATTCGAAAACTTAAGGGTCGATTGAGCTCGAGTCGAAACCCAACTCGGAGACTGAACCCGAAATAGTTAAATACATATGCCTAAGGGCAAAGCGTAAGAGCCATTGTCACCAGCCTAATGAGCCTCAGGGCCATACACACAAAAGGTCGCATTGACCTAAAGCGTAAGAGCCACTGTCGCCAACTTGAAATTCGAAAACTTGAGGGTCGGTTGAGCTCGAGTCGAAACCCGACTCGGAGAATGAACCCAAAATAGTTAAATACATATGCCTAGGGGCAAAGTGTAAGATCCATTGTCTCCAACCTAATGAGCCTCAAGGCCACCCGCACACAAGGTCGCTCCAACCCAACGTGCAAAAGCCCAAGGGCTAGCTCGAAATCCTAAAAACTTGAAGGTCAAATGTACTCAAGTCGAGATGTGACTCGGAGACTGAGCTCAACCTAATAAAAACGCTTGAAAGAAAAAACACAAGAGCTCAAATGCCAGCTTACTCTAAGAAGTAACCGACTTAGTGTGTACGAGTCACTATCACCAGTCTCGATGATAGTGAAGCCTGGGGGTCTAACCCGAAGACGGGACCCTGGTTCGAGAGTCAAAAAACATCACATAGCCTTTCCAAAAAGCAAAAAGGAAGTGAGGAACAAAAATAAAAACCCTTCTTATAACCTCCAGGGAGATGTTTAAAAGTCTTGAAAAAACCCTTACAAAGAGAGAACCAAACAGAATCTTATCTACCATCGAAAGGGAGGTCTCCGGTGTCTCCACCAAAGGTTGCATCTCAACGACTACGGTTCCTTCAGTGGCCTCTTTTTGACGGCCTCCTCCCCTCCGGGAGCTCCTCCTACTCTTTTCACCTCCTAAGCCACTGCCCAGCGTACCCCCAAAAGCAAGCAAGACAACATCTCTTTTTCTCCAAGGTCTCTATTCTCTCAAACTCAACAGGCAAAATGATATCTCCCACACGTATATCCACTGCCCGAGTCAACCTCGGCTCGATCCCCTTGGGCGCCCCTCCGGGTTGGGCGCTTGTAACAATGGCATCTTCTCTATGCAAAGATATAAGCATCTCAGCTTCAATCTTGATCCTAGAAAATGCAGCCACCAGCTCGCAATGGAGACCTATGTACTTGCCACTATCCTCCCTCGCCTCACTAAGCTGACGCCCAACATATATCACCTTCTCCTAGAGAGCATCCCTCTCAGATGATATCTCTCTCTCACGCCGTTTAAGTTCGGAGACTTCAGAGTCTCTGGCTTGAAACTCCTCCCTCAGCAGGGCGCGTTCCTTCTTAAACTACACAAATCAGATCCGAGATATTAAAACACTAGGATCTGGCAAAACATTCAGACAAAGGCAAACGAAGACTAGATAACCTACTCAGCAAGGAGAGCCTTCTCACGCTGTAAAAGTTTGATTGTAAAGAACCTTGGCCTAAGGCCACGAAAAAGACAAGTTAGAAAGAAAAAGGTCGAGGCAACCGAGGCCCGAGCGACAGATCGGGAAAGCAAAGATTACCTGCTCGCAAAGCCTGCTCATTTCACCAAAGACGAGGGAAACATCGACCTCAATAACTCCCTCGGAAACGATTGAGAGCCTTTCAAGCACATCTCCAGCTTTGACAGACATCCCTGCATTAGGAGATTCTTTGCACGGGGCATCCTGCACTCCTTTAAAAGGTAGGGTCATTCCCTGAGGAGAATCAATCACGACTACAACACTGGCAAGGTCAGCCAGGGCCATCCCTTCTCTATTCGGGGTCCCTGGACTAGGCCCCTCCAAACTACCTAACGAAGGCATCTCAGATCGAGGAGAACTCTGACCACCGACCAGCTTAGGGGCAGAACCCGATACTCCCTCAATTGTCTCTCCGCTACAAAGTGGGGCCGCAATGCCATCAATCTCCGGCTCAGAAGCAACCATCTCTACATCCCTAGGATCGGCCAGGTTTATCCCTCCCTCGGTCGTCGTCGAGAAGTTGTTTTCCTCCTCACCGTCAACTCGAGGGTTTCTCGCCATTTTCGGGGTTAGATCTGCCGAGTTGGCCTTAGTCTCTTCCGCCTTAATCCTCTTAGATTCAGAAGGTCCGTCCAACGGATCCCCTTGTATTTTCTTCCCTTCATCGGGTACCAAAGCGCCTTCCTCACCGAGTAAAGCTCCCTTCATCAAGGGGACTTCCCCCAAACCTATACAATGTCAAGAGGTAAGCATAGGGAATGGGAGCACCTCTAGTAGCGATTTAAGTCGAAAAGGATGACTACGGTAAGGGTAGAGGCTCACCATGATCCTTGGCTTCCCACCGAGACCGGGATAAATCACTCCACACTCGCTCAACATATGGGCAAATCGAGTACAAATGATCTACCCAATCCTGGAGGTCTAAAACCGCACCAGGGTAAATTGCTGCGGCGGTAGTAACAAAGAAAAATATAATATATATATATATATATATATATATATATATATATATATATATATATAAATTAAGTGCTTAAAGGAACATAGCCAAAGAAAGGTAAGGTAGCCTGTCTACTTACGCTCCACATTCCACCTCTCAAGGAACAACATCTTTTCCGCCGGGATCAGATCAGAAGTCTTCACTCGCACAAATTGGCTTACCCATCCCCCCTTTCCAAGCTCCTTGGTGCAGTCAAAGAGGGACCTCGAGGCTCAGCAACGGAGTTATATTAGAACCCCACGGAAGAGACAGAGGCTGTACATCCTGATCAGATGGTCAAGGGTGAAGGGCATCTCCCCGATCACGGTCGTGTAGTACATGATCATGTAAATAACGTGCTAGAATGAAGGATGAATCTAGCCAAGATCACTTGGCATCATTGACAGAAGTCGAGAATCACGGGGTCGATCGAGGGTGAAGATGGCCCCACCGGCCTAGAGTAAATGAATAGGTGTATACACTGAGGAAACTTGTTTTGTGTGTCATAATATCCTCCTCTGAATAGGGGATCTCCACAAGCACCGCGTTCCCCCAGCGGCAATCAGCTTTCACTCTTTCGATGTCTTTTATCGAGCTAATATGCCGAGTCACGGGCTCGCCGCACCCCGAATTCGAAGAAGGTCTCTCGGCCCGGAAGTCAGAAGCCATCGTGAAAGACCCTGGAACATATTCCTCCGCACGAGTAGGCATCGTCACTTCACCTTGATATAGGAGCAAAGAAGACAAGGCGACAACCTCCTAAGAAGCGGAGGCGAAAATTTTCACCATTTTTAGAAATTTCCAGAAGAAAGAGAGTTGCATTCCTAAAAAGGAACGAAAGCGGAGGAAGAACGAACCTTTTCTGAGGTTTGGGAATACAATGAGTTGTAGAAAACCAGAAGGGGAGTATTTATAGAAACCCCGCCATAGTCAATGCGAAAATCTTCAGGGGTTGCGTGTGCATTGTGTCTTGGCGCCTTGTGACTGACGTCGTTACGAGAGCATCAGAGGGGGAAGAAATTCAAGGTCGTTTCTTATCACTTTCACTTTAAGAAACGCAATGACTATTTGTGTACGGTAAAATCGGGGGTGTCCAATTTTCTCATCATTATGGTGCCCCATGACCGTGCTTCTCGAGGTTCGAAACCGAGGTCGAGGCTCACTGTCGAGGATCATCGAGGCCCAATCTCGGGGCAGTACAGACCAACAACTACATTAGAAAATAGGGAATTTCCCAAGACGCTTGGCTAAGACTGACAGAGCCTACCAGGCTATTCTAGACCCAACGTAGGACGTCAAGACTTCATATCTAGCTGTCCCATCCCCGTTTCCAAGTAGTTAATGTATTTTGTACTATATTATGGTTCCCCTCCTATATAAGGGGCATTCTACCATTCTTGTAAACTCTGTTGCTCCCACTGCTCCATAAAGAAATATAGAAAAACACTCTTTGCTCTCTCACATACTCTCTTGATATTATTGCTTTCATTTATTATCTTCTTATTTGTTCATAATTTATTGCTTATCATTGGACATAAAGAGCCTTTATTGATTATTTCACATCTGTTAGCCCTACCCTGATCACCCACGATAGCTCAAGTCCCAGCCCCGAAATCGACCTCGAGGCTCTAGATCGACAAGCTCGAGGCCCCAAATAACTGACCTATCGGTTTAATTGTAGCTCTCTCCTTAACTTTATCTCGTCTCTAAATCTCATAAACTTAGCATCAACTACTTAACAAACTAGAATAAAAATAGATCACATATTTTTAGAGTCCCATCAATAAATTTAATTGTTATTACCATTTTCACGGTAAATAGTATATATGGTATGAGTAGGTCGAGGAGTGATCACAGTATATGTACCAGTAGAGTCTTGTATATATATCTTGTCAGTTAGTGCAGTATGTTGGGCTTGTACGCCTTTTATGTATATTTTGTTGATTTGCCAGCTGTAATAGTTATGACGGTCTTGTCGGCCCAGCATTACATTGATGTCTAGTTAACATTCGCAATTGTCTTGCAATGTGGCCCATGGAAAAAGTATGACGTTATATGTTTAGAATGCCTTAGTCACAAGTTAGTGCGCGAGGACAGGTGAGGCACTGAGTGCCCATCTCGCCCCCCAAGTTCGGGGCGTAACAAAAGTGGTATCAAAGCAGTTCTGTCTTAGGGAGTCTACAAGCCGTGTCTAGTAGTGTCTTGTTTATGGGTGTGTCGTACACCACACTTATAATCAAGAGGCTACAGGGCATTTAGGACTGTCACTCTTTCTTTTTACTCTAGATCGTGTGGTAGAGCTTAGTTGTAAGAACTCAATTTCCTAAACTCTGTTTTATTCATAATACGACGATGCCTACATTCAGAAAGACGATCAATAAGAGATATAGCTATGGAAGTGTTGAGTTAGAGGAACTCGATTTTTCATCTTGCTTATGATGAGTAAATGAGAAGTCTTCAACAAATCATGCATGTACTAAAAGGTGTACGGTTCTTGATAAGGAGCTTTTAGGAAAATATACTTATCCATTCTTACATTAAAAAGGAATAACAGAATTGGAAGTTAGGCACGAGTTACAGCAAGTAAAAGGAGCAAGGTGAAGAAGGGTATGAGGTACCTAGTTAATAAAGATTATCATTATTTACCATTCAAGAAGGGAGATATAAGCATCTTGAATTACCTTCAACAGTAATAGATATACATAAAGTCGACCACACCTATCTCAGTCATGCCCTATGGGAGCTAACGAATATGGTTTAAGAGAAGGACATGATATTAGCATCGACTGGGGTTAGAGTAACCCAAAATGATGGATGGATTGTTTGAGTTAGTTAACATTTCCGAAGGATATTACAAAGGTGCTAATAGATCTCCTTGTGAAACATCCAGATGGTGCACTCTAGAACGTTACAATTAAATATGAATACTAGCATGATCAAGAAAATTTAGAAGATAGGCACTGAAAGCCTAGAAGGGATAAATACTAGCTTAGTGTGGCTCCCTTCCCTAATAGAGCGAAAAAGTTGAGCAAACCGAAAAGCCAATTAATGAAGCAAGGGGAGCAAAAAGAAAAAGAATATCTTGTTAAAGTTTTCAAAAGAAATAGATAACCATAGATATTAGCAGGGAAATAAGAAGAGAGATAGGAAGCATTATGAGTAAGATGTGATACAATGATGACAATGGTAGATCAAAAGATGACAGTATTACCGAGTCTATAGTCAAGTGAAGAAAAACACGAGAGTTGACAGACCTTGAAGCAACAAAAGGATAGGTCATAAAGTCATATCTTCATCTCGAGAAATAAGTTCGCAACTCTAATGCGATTACCAAAAGGAAAAGTTAAACCCAAGAGTAATAAAAACCAATTTGGATTGGTGAACAAGATAACCTAAAGATGAATTAGGGACGAGGTAATTTGATAATAGTCAGCATCATGGGAATTTCAGATTTCATTCCGACAATAATAGAATGGACAACAGAAGAAGATTCATGACAAATTCAGAGAATGATCATTCAGGCATATGCTTCCCTAAAGCAAGCAATTTGAGCAAAGTTAAGCTTAAAGAAAATATGTGTGCCAGTTACACTAGGTGTCACCCTCGTAAGTAAGGAATTTTGTTATCCTTGGTGCAGAAGGATTACGGCAAGATGAGTAAATGTCATCGATGATGTGAAAATATGCCAAAGATGAAGAGGTAAAACACCTATAGGTAGATCATCATAGTGCTAATCTTAGTACTCCCCTAAAGGGGGGAATATGGAGTGATGTGACATTAAGTCAGAATTAAGCAATTCTAGTAATTATGGAATGGTAAAGGAAGATGCAAAAAAAATGAATGAAAAAAGGATGATATTGCACTTATTCAAAGCCTACAGATATGCTACGATTCTAGAATGTTAAGCATGATGACAAGAAAAGGAAGTAAGGGATCCTGCCCGGGATATTATTAATAGATAAGGAGCCAGTACGTGAGGTAAGTTAAGATAAGGAAATAACCCAAGAAAGATTACGCGGAATATGGATATGAGAATGGGCCGACGAGTAGTTAGTAGTTGATTTAGGAAGAGCCTAGTCATGGCTAGACAAGAAGTTACAGACAGATTAGCAGATCATGCAAGATAAATGCAGTAAACCTCAATATGGAGAATTTAGCCTCGTAGTAATGTCATTATAACACTTGAGATATATTCAAGTAAGAGTTGGGGTAGTTAAAGGTACCGTATGAGTGTTACGAGGATAAAAGAAAGTACCATTGGGAAGGCAGTCAAAATATCAGTTCAGAAGCAACCCTACAAGCACAAGGGCACGGAGGTAAGCAACTACGGATGATTATAGGAAAGGAAGGACATCAAAAGGTCCGTAATAAGCTCACAGCTTTACGAGAGTCAAGGGTTTTCCATAAGTACTATAATGAAAGACTATCTGAGGAAATAAGGAAGAAAGCTTCAACCTAAGCACAACAACCTAAAGAGGAAATGGTCGTGTAACAATAGTCTCACAACAACATTAGAAGCACTCCAAAGGAAAGCGTCACCTACTATGGCTAACGAACGGGAAGTAAAATTAAAAGTAATATTCGAGATCATATGAGTTGCACGAAAACTCTAGCATGTGTGGGCACTAAGATAAGATAAGTATGGACGTAACAAGGAGGCAGAAAGACCAGGAAAAGTAATAGCTTATCTTGAAAGAAAGCTAAGATGAGACGAAAGAAACTATTCAATCAATGATCCAGAGTTGGTTACGTTATGAATGCACTTAAGGGTCTAGAGTTTTATACATGCATCATACACAACTGTAGAAGATTCTGGTATACGTTAAAAGAAAGAATTGAGCCCAAGTCATAGATGAAGGATTAAATTGTTAAAGGATTGTATCATGCATAATCCTCAACGCCCATGAAATGGATATGCCTTCGGGATTAAGCCTAAGAAACTGAGAGAGAGCTGACGGGCTCTCTAAATTACATAAGGCTCAGTATAGCCAGAATGAACTCAAAGGAGTCTAAGACTAGTAACATTTAGAATAGAAGGAATGCTGCCCTGCTAGTGGAATAAGGGCATAATTGTGATAGATTAAAGGATAATGTTTGGGAATTCGATTGAGTAATGACTTGAAGAGGATTTCATGAACTGTAAAGGACTAAATACCCGTATAAGGTGAGTCACATTGGGATGCTATAAAGTATGGTTATGGAAGTATAGTATCACCCCTAGGTGGATAAATCTAATTATTCCAGATATCAGCCCTAGCGACGTTGTTACATAAGAGATCAAGTTATCAGTGGTAGATGGTGAATCAACAATAAATGGATGAAAGTTCAACAATATGAGATGAAACTGGACCATCATTCTTAAGGATAAGCAACGAGAGTAACCTGGAGTTGGTTGCAGACCTCAGTAATGATAAATCGAAGTAATAGTTATGGTATAGTATGGCCTACATAGGTGCGGTAAAGATTCAAGTCTATGAAATAAGATATAGCAATATTCGCAAGTTCTACAAAGTACCGAGCGAAGAACTTCAATATACCTATAGATGCCCAGAAAGACGTCTTATTAAGCTCTGTATACATTTACAAAGTAAGCCCTAGAAATTGGCTAACAGCTGGAGGAAAAAGGAGAGAAGAGACGCATAAGCGCACTTACAAGGTTAGAGTCGTACATGCTATATGATAGAAGGTAGTAAAAGTTACGAGATTGGAAAGATTTTGACCATAAGTTGTAGTGTGAGTAAGAGGCCTAAGGGGGGGGGGATGCCCTGGCCTTTGGATTTAATCACAGAATAGTTGCCTAGATGTCAAGGAGAGTAATAAAGTATTTGGAAAACATAGGCTATAAAAATAATAAGAGCACCAGTCAACATTTGAGGACGAATGTTCCAAAGGGCAGAATGATGTTACATCCCGCATTTTTGTATGTTAAAGTTTTGTCGTAAGTTAATCGATGTAAGTTTGGGGATGAGATTATTTTGAGATTTTAAGCATTATGCTATTTCAAACAAGTGATAAGTAAATTCGTGAAAGTGAGAGGGGAAGTAAGTCAAAGAAAATGAATTTTCGTCCAAGTTTAGCATAATGGGATAAAATACGGCCCGAGCTAAAATACTCGGTATTTATAGACTAGTGCCATACGAGGTACCACATGAACATGATAATAAGGTATGTAAAAAGTGAGTAGTATTTTAGTAAGTGGAAATATTCTCAATTATGTGGGTAATTGGTTAATTATTGGGTAATGGGACATTACCTAGTTAATTAATAACTAGTGGTGGATTAATTACAAACTTTGGATAAGGATAAAGCCTCCCATGCGGCAGCAAAGGGAGAACGACCTAATGAGTATTAACTTAGGCTACTAATTTATAAAGACACTTGGACAATATTTTTTGCCATTAAAAAAACGTAGAAAGAAAGTTAGGTTAGTCATCTTTACAAATTATGATCAAGTGATATCAATTCATTTTGGACGAGATTTTGGAAGTCATATGAGACTTCATGTCACAATAGCAACATAAATTCTTAGTTTAGTAAAGAAATTCATACGAAATTGCACTGCGTAATAGCAATGGGATTTTGCGATTCTAAGGAAGGATGGTACAACTTTTTCCAAGAATATCATACGGATTTTTTCCTACTCCAGGTATGTTAAGGCTAAGACTTTACTTTATTTTGCATGATCTCGTCATTACACAAGTTTGATAACGAGGCATAATGAACAATTTACATCCCAGAATTTACGTATATTTAACTAGTCTCGCAAGTTACATATATTTTTCTAGTTTTGTAAGTTACAATATTCTCCTTATCGGGACTTCATATTCAATTGAGTATTTCCTTCTTCCAGTCAATAGAGTAGAGAGTTTATATATACAGTTTTAAAGTATTTTCATTACCATCGAGCTATAATTGATGGGCAGGCCCCTATTGGGCAACCTCTCATCAGATGGCAAGTTATATACTGAGCCTGATGTGGCCAAGCGCCTATGAGCGAGCCCAGTTGGTCGAGATACAGAGCCTAGTATGGCCGAGCACCTATGAGCGAGCCTACTATGGCAAGGCAGATATATATATATATAGGGTCGAACATCTATTTTACTCACTATATTGAGAGAGTTCAGTCAGTATCAACAAGTAAGCATATCTTTAGATTATTTTTGACTTCCAATTACTTACAGTTATTATATTATCAGTTCAGTTTCAGCTTTATGTATATTGCCTTACATACTCGGTACATTATTTCGTACTGACGTCCCTTTTCTGGAGGCGCTGCATTTCATGCGTGCAAGTTCAGACAAACAAGCGGGTAGATGTCCTCATTAAGTATTGCCCGAGTTCTGCTTGATCGGTAAGCTCCATGCCTTTCGGCATTATTGGGTCTAGAGCTTTATGTACATCTTGTGTATATATGTATATATGGTATCAGTAGGCCGGGGAGCTATTTTGATCACAATATATCCTCCAGTAGAGGCTTGTAGACATATCCTGTCAATTAGTGCAGTATGTTGGGCTTGTACGCCTCATATGTATATTGTGTTGATTTACCAGCTTTAGTAGTTTTGACGGCCTTGCTGTTCCAACATTATATTGATGTCTAGTCAGCATTCGCAATTATCTTGCAATGTGTCCCATGGCCAAAGTATGACGTTATATATTCAGAATCCCTTAGTCGAAAGTTAGTACGCAAGGACAGGTGAGGCACGCAAGTTAGTACACAAGGATAGGTGAGACACTGGGTGCTCGCCCCCCAAGTTCAGGGCGTGACAATTAGTCTTCGAATGATATTTTAAATGTTGTAGACTCAACAAGATGCAATAGCACAACTCCAAAATCAGAACCGAGCACCAAGTAGGATCGAGCCCGAACCCTCACCAGAAGTTGTTCATAGAGCCGAACTAGTTCCAGAGAGGCCAAATGAGAACGAATTGGGGACTGGCCCTGCCATTATGAAGATGCTCAAAGAACTCACAAAATAGATAGAATTGGGGGAGAAGAATATTGAGGAAAATGACAAAAGGGTAGAAGCGTACAACTTCCGAGTTGATCAAATTCCAGGGTCACCACCAATATTGGAAGGACTATATTCTGAAAAGTTTGTGCAAAGACCCCTCCCCCTAGTGCGGCTCCGAATCCAATCCCAAGAAGTTCTGTATGCCCGAGATTCCCAAGTATAATAAGACGACCGATCCAAATGAGCACGTCACCTCGTATATGTGTGCCATTAAAGGAAATGATTTGGAAGATGACGAAATTTAATCTGCACTGCTGAAGAAATTCAGGGAGACTCTATCGAAGGGTGCCTTAATATGGTATCATAACTTACCCCCTAATTCTATTGATTCATTTGCTAGCTTGAAGATTCTTTTGTAAAGGCACACGCCAGAGCCCTTAAAGTTGCAACGAGGAAGTTGGACCTTTTCAAGGTGAGGCAAAAAGATAACGAGATGCTCAAGGAATTCGTATCTCAGTTCCAAGCGGAGAGAATGGATTTGCCTCTGGTCACCGATGACTGGGCTATTCAAGCTTTCACTCAAGGTCTCAACACTCGGAGTTCCATAGCTTCAGAGCAGTTGAAGCTAAGTTTAACCGAGTACCCGGCTATCACTTAGGCTGACGTACATAATCGATATCAGTCGAAGATTAGGGTTGGGGATGATCAACTAGGGACTCATACGGGGTCCGTTTATCCTAGCAGGCACATGGATAGGATCAAAAGGGACATCGATCGAGAGCCGAAGTCGAATAGAGTTTGATATCAACCGTACAACGGGGACCGTAGAGGCAGCGGGCCTGGGCGAAGTTTCGCACGAAATGAGGGGAGAAATGATCGAGGTCCAAATTCATGGGGGCTTGATGATGAGGAAGATCACGATTAAATATCCAAAATCTAAATCAAGGTAAGACCCCATTCCAATTCTTTCTATTTCTTCGACTAACACTTGCTGGCTATCAACAAGGATCGACATGAGCTTTGGATCTTAAAGCACGCATTGCACTCTTTTTCTCTTAGATCGATTTTTGTCCCAAATAGGTTTTTCCGACGAGATTTTTAACGAGTCAACCATTGTTCGTGCTAACTTAGATCGATTCAACAGTATCTGAGGTTCCCTACAATAAGACTCGAGTACTGGAGTGCATTACCCTCAAATGTCTACTTTGTTGCAAGAAAATTACTTTGTGACAGCATGGTCTCGATAGGAAAATATTGTAAGGGTCAAACAGTCAAATGAACTGTGCCCATGTAGGTTACTCGAGCCTTAACATCATACATGCACTCATGTATAATCATATATTGAGAGGAGTATTTTTCCTTGTCGATATATCGTGCCTTTAGAAAAAATTCCTACTTTATACTCTTGATCTATTGTGTAAACAGGCTTAAGGGCCGATTGTTGATACCCAAGTTTTTCCAAAATATTTTTAATTGCATAAATACCTTCAAAATCATGCATTAACACCAATTGGTATTTTTCCATAATTTTTTCACATTTTTTAATTTGTCCAGTATTGTATTTCCAATAAATGATTACAAAATTGCATCACAAATGATTTCAAAGGCATTTCTTGATTTAATTTATTGTTTATGGTCCTATTAAGGCCAAATTGTTCCATAAATAGCCAAATTGGCACCTCTTGGCTATAATTGCAATAACTTTGCAATTATAGCTATGTATAATTTTACACTATTTTTACTAGAAATTAGTCCTTTATATTTTTAAATACCAAATGATCATTTTTAAATAATTCTCATGCAATAGAATCACTTTTTATAATTAATAATTATGTTATAAACTATTTTTGACTAATTTAATTTGGGTATTTAACAAATAGTCCATTTTAATTTTAATTTTAGCCTTAATTAAACCATCCCAAACCCTTAATTAAACTAGTCCATACCCCAAGCCCAATTCATAATACTACCCGACCCAATGCTGATTAAATCCTGGTCGTTGATCAATTTTGATCAACGACTCAGATTCGTTCTTTCCTAATTTAACCTAAACCTATACCCCCAAACCCCTCATTCACTCTTCAATCACCCGCCGTCACCCCTCTCATTCTCTCTCAAATTCCCTCTGCATAAACCCTAACTCCCCTTCGCCGGCTGCTTGCTCGCCGGTAATAATGGTGGCTCACCACCACCCCTAGCCCTAATGGCTCCCGTATGACCGGATTCTTGCTGTCTTGAGGTCCACAAGGGACCAGTGGTTGTTCACTCACCACCCATGGCTTGTTTTCGCCGTTCTCAGACCACCATGACCCGATTGAGTAAGATATTCATATTTCTCGGCTAAACCTATGGGTTTCTAAGCCGGTCTCTCTATTTCTAGGTTATTTTCTAGAAAACCCTAATCTCTTCTCCTGTACCTCTTAGATCTGCAATAGATCTAAGGTTTTTCTGAGCTATTTTCATTTGTTTTATGAAAAACCTTTCGATTTCTCAAAGCGTTGCTTTATTTTCCCATTAGGGTTTCTGGAACTTTTTTTTCAAAAATATATTTCTGGTCTTTTTAATATTGTTCTCTGATTCTCATATGTCTGAACGACTTTTTATTAAAATTGCTTTTTCATCCTAATTTGTTATGTTAAAACCCCAGTTTTAACACTATGTTATAATCTTGAGTTCATTCTTGCTTGTCGATTCTGCTATGTGTGTGTTCGAAGCCCATGAATTTGTTTCGATTAGTGACTTCTACGCCAATAATGTCTTACTAGGGTTTCTGATTTTTCTCTTTCTGGATATACTCAGTACTTGTTATTCATGGAAGTTTATAATATTTCCCTTAGTATTAGTACTATTTTCCGATTCTTTAAATCCATGAGTCCTTGGGATAATACTCTTTACTGATTTCTGGCTACTTTTCCTGTTTTCAAAACCTTTAAAATATTTTCTTACCTTGTGATGTGATTGACTGCATTATTGCTCAATTCTTACTGTTATTTCATTAATTAGAACTCTATGTATCTACCCCTAATTGCTTATTCTGTACTTAGGTCTTTTGAACTTTTCCCTTATTTGGTACATGTTCTTTGCCGTTTGAAATGACTCCCTTAATTAAGGGAAGACTTGGACTGATTTTAATTTAATTGATTCCGAGTTCTCCAATTACTGAACAATTTGATTCTTACCTTATTTACCTAGCTTTCAAACTACTATATATATGCTTTCTTCTACTCTCATTAGACATGAACATTAGTTCATAACTCCCTCACACACTTAAAGCTTTTCTGCTCTCTTTCTTGTTACTTGCTACTATTACTGAATTAGCTGGCTGCAAGCCAAGGCTAATTATTGCACCCTATTGCTCTTCACTTTGTGTCTATTCTCCTTAACTGATATGTTTTGATTTTAATTCAAGTCCTAAACACTATATGTTTTCTTGTTGTTTTAGTTTACTAGTTACCAGTCTATTCCTGCCTATTATCTGACCTTTCAATATCTAACTAGCCTATTTGGATCATTGTTAGTGCTGTCCTAATTCAAATATGTGATCAGCATGATATGAGCTTGCCTATTCCTTGTAGTATATACTGGCTTTACTCTATTAGTATATGTTTGAATGGTTATGTGTTAGTTGGTTTCTGGTTTGTACCTATTTTGCAAAGCTGATTTGTTACCCTAAGTTATTCTGATGCTATGCCCAATCATGTTTAGTACTTCTATGTCCTCACTATTGCTATGAAATCCTATACTATGTCATCTCCCAATCCCATGAACCCCATAAGCACTTCTGATTCTATAACTATGTTCTAATTAGCATCTCTGAAATCCATTCCTTTTTGCTTGCACTGTTAGCTACTCCTTAATTACAAAAGACTTCTATTTATTATATGTTCATTATGTGTCCCCAAATCCCAATTCCCTAGTATGAATCATGTGGTTAAGAATCTGTTTGCTCCGTGATTGATCTGTTGTTTGTTTGATTACACAATTCTTGTCAAAACTGTTTTACTGCTAAACAACTCTCCTATTTTATAAAACTACCTCAATTGAGTCCTTTTCAATACTGTGTTTCCAATCAAACCTTTTCAAAACTATGTCAAGCACTCTCACTCCACTCCGAGATACACTTAGGCCTGATTCAGGCTCCCTATAGTTAACTTTTTTTAATTTGTTTATGTAATTTATTCAGCTGGTCTGTAATAAAAAATTGTTGGGGATGGCTAGTGAAATGAGAAGGGTAGCTATATAATCTTATTAATATCATTGGGGTAGAAAGCATGTCATAGGCTTTACATTATTTATATCTGCATTAGAATCCATGTTTTTAGGATTAATACACTTATCCAAATCATGCCAAATACGCACTAGATATCATGTTCCTAGGATTTCATGTCTACTGTTTCAGCATCTCATCCGTCACTAATCCATGTTTTATGTCTATCACTTAGAAATCCTGCTCCTAGGACAATAACAACATCAACATAAAAGCTGTTACTCTTGTGCATTCAGAAGTCATATTTCAATAATTCTGCAACTTTTGTGTGCATTTAGAAATCATGCCGTAGATTCTGTTTTTAACAATCCTGCCATTTGCATGTGCATATTAGATGTCATGTTCTAGGATCCTGTTTACATTTTGTTTAAGATGCCTAGTTAATTGCTGATTCATGAAAAAGTAATAAAAAATAATCTCACATTGTGATGTTTTCTGAATAAAACTGGTAATAATCTCCGCATTCTCAGATTCGTATCAACTAGAACAACATGCTCTTATGGCGAAACAACTTCTGAACTGTTAGTGATTCTGGTAACTATTATGCATGATCCCACGCCTACGCAAGCCTTAGGTGATGAATCTTTATAAAACGGGAAAACTGTTTTTGCTTGTATTTTACTGCTTAAAGATTCACAGGTTTAAAATCAGTAGGCAAACTGATTAGGGCCCTTCTGTTGAGTTTATACAATGAAGTTGCATATTTTCTGTGTATTGAAACTCACTTAGATATCCCGCTTAGGATTCTGTCTAATAAATTGCCTCTTATTTGTGTTTGAGACGTGTTGTTTATGTGCATTATCTGTGGAGGTAAATCTGGGCCTCTTAACTGCTTTTCCTGCATTACTTGTTAAAGTCCTATTGTTCTTGCCTGTCGCCTAGGATTTTATCATTTTTAAAAAAACCTTAGGGGTTTGTCTAAAACCACCTATATCTAGAGGTCCTAAAATCCCTCCAGGACCACAAGGACGGGACGGGTAACAACATGCATAGAGATCGTTAAATATAATTCGCCAAATAACCGCTGAGGGGTGGGATAAATGGTAGATATGGATATGATGACTACGCACTAATGTCACGTGTAGCCCCTCATTTAGGAGTGATTACCAGGCATTATGTGGGGTGATCCTATAGGCTAACCAACCTAGGACCCCTCTTTCCCAATTCTTGTTGTTTAAATAAATTTTACTTTCCTTTATATATGTGCCACTTGTTCCAGTCTTTTCACTTTGTTTTATTACTTAAGTCATACATGGGCTTAATAATACCAAAACATGCCTTTATTTGCAAGTACGTGTTTAAACTATTTATTTTTTAAAAGGACTAATTCACATAAGTATAAGTTCGGTCGGGACCCACCGTTGTGGACTGTGAGGGGTTACTAATACCTTTCCCTCAAGGTTATTTCGAGCCTTTACCCAAAATCTCTGGTAATGTAAACTAGTGTAAGAGTTAATCGCTCTAGGTGCCCTAACGCACCATAATCCGTCAGGTGGTGACTCTTCAAATACCCAATTCCCAAAAGGAAATGAGTTATTTCCTCTATGAATGTCGAAACCCAGACCTTTCTCCGCGGAGGAAAGAAGGGGCTCGACACCGATCATGATGGAAGTTCGAACAACTAACCCCCCGCTTGAGGACTGCCGTCCGAAAAACAAATGATTCAGGCTACTAAAATTTTGAGACCATAAGACCTTAAAGGCGACCCTCGATTTTACAGGCCATGGCCACCCCACTCGGGGACTGACACTTCGGGCAAGCTTGAGGTGAAATGGAATATAAGCCCAAGGGGCAAGTTTCGAACCAAAGAGGCTACGACCAAATTAATGCGGATCAGAGACGTCCGAAATCCTTAACAAATACAAAGGCCTAAGGGGTATTTCTACTTCGAGTTCGAGCAAGTCCTCACTCGATCATAAAATCCCAAGGGCTATCTTAACCCGAGTTCGAGCAAACTCTCGCTTGGGGACTATCTGTAAAGCCTAAGGGCTAACTTTACTTCAAGTTTGAGCAAATCCTCACTCGACTATAAAGCCTAAGGGCTAATTTCACTTCGAGTTCGAGCGAACTCTCACTCGGGGACTATCTATAAAGCCTAAGGTCTAACTTTACTTCGAGTTCGAGTAAATCCTCACTCGACTATAAAGGCTAAGGTCTAACTTCACTGCAAGTCCGAGAAAGTCCTCACTCAATCATAAAATCCCAATGCCTATCTTAACCCGAGTTCGAGCAAACTCTCACTCGGGGACTATCTATTGTCGACGCCCACTTTTTCTATGGGTCGAAATCGGGTATACGACATTGGGAGGACAACTTTATTCCATTTCGAGAATTGGGCTTAGAAGCTGAAGAGTCGCCACCTAATGATTATAGTGCATTAGGACACTTTTTAGAAGAGTTTGAGATGACGAGACCAGAGATTAGGGTAAGGGTTAAAAATTATCCCGAGGGGAAGGTGTTAGGCACCCCTCAGGATCCACAAGTATGGTTCCCGGCAATGCTACAATTGTGACTTTAAGAAGATAAGTAGAAAAAATAAAGCAAAGGGCTTCACATAGTTTTGCAAACAAGTTTAAGAGTTGAAGAAGTAGAGAATTTAGAAAATTAGTTTTAAAAGAAAACTTAAAAATTAACAAGTAACGGGAAAAGGGGTCCTAGGTTTACCGATAATATGGATCACATCAATGCAATATCCAGCAATCACTCCTCAGAAAAGGGTCGCACGTGATATTAGCGCACTGGTCATCATATCCATATTCTACCCTTCCCACCCCGTTAAGATATTAAAGCGCGGAAAGTTTCATTACTTATTGCATGCTAGTACCCGTCCCAATCCTATCACTCCCGGAGGTATTTAGGACTACTAATTCTAAAGGGAAAGGGATTTAGGGCCTTTTGAGAGTTTCAAAGGACAAAATACTAAGGCGTCAATCAAAACACATAATACAAGTAAAAGTGGAGGCCGATAAGAAAGTAAGGCTCAAGTAAACCTCCTTAAATTAGATAAGCCATAGAGTTTAGCATGTCTTGCATGTACTGGTTTGGTCTTTAAAAATTAAAGCGATAAGCGGACTGATTTAGCACATACTTTTAGACAGGAAGTCTGCATTAGGCTCACTCGAATGCAGTTGTCAAAGACTGAGCCACTTTAATTAGTCAACTTTACCTTAAGTGTGGGACAGAACTACTGATTGCAAAGGAGTTGCAAAATAAGATAAATTTCAGAAAAGATTGCAGATTTAATACAAAGAAAATGGTTTAAAACGAGTTTCAGAAAACATACTTGTTTAAGAAAAAGAGTTGTCGAGTTTTAACAAAAGAACTGAATTGCAGACTGATTCAAAAGGTTTATTAGATAAGTATAAAGAAGTGAATTCAGATTGATTCGAAAAAATGTTTGTCAAATTATTATGAAAGCAGTAAGTTTTCAGAAAATATGCACTGATTTGAGAATATTTATCAAGAAGGAAAAATATGCACTGATTTGGTTGCAAGAAAAGTATTGAGGGTTCAGAAAACGTGCAGAAAGTCGCTTGTTTTAGCAAAAAGGGTCAGTACTGTTTTAGACAAGTGAAACAATTCTGATTTGATGTTCCTATAGGCACGATCTCTATGAGTTACTGATTTTAATACCTTTCAAACGTTAATAGCCTTATAAACATGATATCTATATGCTGATTTATCATTAAACCTAACGGTTTGCCTAATGTCATTATAAATGCAGAAATGCAAATCCTTATAGGCATGGTATCTATATGCGTAGTTGCAGAAATCAGAAAGTGAGATCCTATAGGCATGCTTTCTACTTGTAAGATTGCATAGATTAACAGTAAAAGTCCTATAGGCATGGTTTCTACCCTTTTGTGCATAAAAGTAAATCCCCTCCCCTTTTCACTAGATCCCCGGGTTTATACAAATTATTTCAGACCAGAAAAATAAGACAGAAATAAAAATACATCAGAAATTACAGCTACATCCAAGCAGCCTAATTCAAACTTAGTATCTAACAATATGAGATTGAACCACTTCCGAGATCCAAATTTCCAAAGCTTTCTCTTATCTAGGCTGTTTCAGAGATCCAAGGAGTTTCAAGAACTCCAGGCAGTGCTTACACCCAAGATATTAATTAGAAAGAGTTATAGTGCAGTGTGGAAGGACCAGCCCTCAGGTGTCCAAGTTTAGAGGGAGCTCAGGGGGTCCCAAGGCAAGGCTCACAAGAGAGGGGCAAAACTTAGTTTCTAAGAATGAGTGTAAGTGCAGGAGGGGGGGGGGCTAGGGAGTGCCATGGCAGGCTGGTGGTCATGCCTAGCCATAGGATAGGCTGACACACCCCTGACCAGGCCTGTTCAGCCAACAAAGAAGAGCACATACCTATTGAAGGTCAGACTATGGTCTGGACAGTGATTAAGACACTGCCAGACCAAAGTCTCAGGCTCAGAATACACATAAAGGGAAATGGGAATGGGAATTGAAAGAGTTTAGGACTCAGGGAGTCCAGTCCATATACATGAACAACAATATCAAGTGTTGTCATGTTTTCTGAACCATAACTCAACATACAAAGGGTTTAGGGATGGGGATTCATATAGGAGCAGGAATAAACAAACTTGCAAAAAGCAGTGAAGTAAACAAAGAGAAGACTGAAGCATAAACACATAAGAGACAGGCAGAATTTAAACAAGAAGAGACATACCAGTTGCAGAAAAGTAAGCAGGAAGAAAAGCAGAATACTTGCAGCCAAAGCACAATCAGAGAAGAGGATTCTAGCTTATGAGTTCAGAGAAGAGGATTCTAGCTTATGAGTTCAGAGAAGAACTCGAATGCTTTTAAGAAAAAAAACTAAGAGTATTTGGGAGAAGAAGTAATGACTTATGCTGTGTGTGTTCGTGTCTTTGAAAGAGAAGAGTATAGGTATTTATAGTTTTAAAAACGAGTAAAGAATAAGGTAACAAGTATAGTTTTAACACAAATATGGGCATGATCACAATCAGAATCAATTAACACAAGACTTCCCTTTAATCAAGGGATTATTGTTCAAACGGATACTAATAGGATCAAAATAAGGAAAGAGAATTAGTCAGTAAGCAGAATGGTTGTTGCCATAAAAGGAGCAGTAAAATCATACAATAGGTATTTAAGTCCAAGTGCAGGATTGTACTTATTTTTGGAAAGGGTTTAGTAAGGCCAAACCAAGAAAGAGAATCAATTAACCCTTAACAGGCGAGTAAGAGGGAAAAGTTTTGAAATCAGTTATGAGTTTGAAAATCAATCACAGAAGGGACTCAGTATATAAAAGAATGCACAAATAATAGACATGTGAGGCCAAGCTATGACAAAAGAAACAACATACAGTAGTAGCATAGAGCAAGCATTCGAAGCATGATAGTCAGGTTTCAGTGGTTTAGTAATAGAGAAAAGGATCAGAGGCATGCAAAGAGTCGAGTGAAAATCATAGTCGAGTTTGACAGGTAGCAAGAACTCAGAACCAAAAGAGTCACATAAAGAAAAAAGAGAGTTGAAGTAAAGGAATCACATTGAGCAATTTCAACAGACGAAGAACTTTAGGAACTCAAATAGACCCCCAAAGAACTAGGGTTTTCAAAATCAGTCAGGTTTAAAGGCGATAAACAAGTGAAACAAGCAAATAAATTCAGAATCTCGAATAAACCCCAAAAATTAGGGTTTTCAACATGCTAACTCAGATAGAAAAACAAGGTAAACGAATGTTAACAAATAGACTAAGGAACTCAAACAAAATCTCAAGAATTAGGGTTTTAAACATGCTAACTCAGATAGAAAACAACACAAGCAAAACACAGTAAAACATGTCGAGAATCAGAGAAGAGATTCGAAATACCTCCCTAATTAAAGAATAAAGAGTTTGGAAAGCAAAAAATTAAAGAAACTTTGAGAAAGATGCTTAGTAAGTTCAAAACACACATAGATTCGGAGAAGATCTGAAATAGAATCGGAGGAACCTTAGAGATTAGGGTTTCGTAAGAAACCCAGGTGATGAGGAAGGCTTTGAAAATCATCGATCTAAGCAGGAGAGTCGAAGGTCGAACTCGGATAGCCATGGCTGGCCGGACAAAGGTTGAAGACGACCAGAGAACAGTCATCAAGCAAAGGCTTGGTCGAAACCTTTCAAGATCTGGTCATAGGACCTCAGAAACGAGCACGTAGAAGCCATGAGAGGCTGGTATAGGCCTCCGATGAGCCTGGGAAGCCATGGATTAGGGTTTCAGTGAGAGGCGGCGGCTAGGGTTTGAGGTGAGTTGAGAGAAAGAAGGGATTCAAATGCAGCATCTCTGAAAGAATGAGGTAGGGTTTAGGGTCGTTTGGATTAAAAAGGTAAGAAGCAACGGTGGCCGTTGATCTAATGATCAACAGCCGTGATTTAAAAGGGGTTATGGGCTGGGTCGGTTGAATAGGTGCTGGGTTGGGTTAGAGTGGTAATTGGGCTGGGTAATTTAGGCTCAATTTTGGGGCTGCTGGGTTGAATTGAGGTGCCAAATTGGCTGAAATTGGAATACAATTGAGGCTAGATTGTAAATAGCCACTTTCCCATTTTGTTTTATAAAAATAGCAATAACGATTTTAAAAACAAATTAAAAGTATTGGGTAAACAAATATTATATAAATATTAATTTAAAATGCTGGGGTTAATTTTGTAATTATAAAATGCTATCAATTACAAAATAGGCTGTAATTGCAATTATATGCAATTTAACTTTAAAAATGCCAAATGAATTTGTAAACATATGCAAAAATTACCTTAGTTATATTTTGGTGTAAATATGAGGATAAAATAAGTTATTCACCAAAAATAATAATTTTGGGAATAATTATTGGATTTTATGGTATTAAAATAGGCAATAAATTAGTTTAAAAATCATTAAAAAATATCAAAACTCTTGGGTGTGCTGATATATGCACATGTATGCTATTTTGGAAGTATTTTGGGTACAAAATGCCTAGGGAAAAATTAGGTATCAACAGCTGCCCCTCTTTACCCGAGGAGTATGAAAGAGTTGCCGGGTAAAGATAAGATGACCAATTTTGATCGGAAGTGGCGATTTGAAAGGAGTTTTAACCGAGCCCTGGTTTTTGAGCCGCCTACATATCTCTGGTCTTACAGGAATCAGGCCATATGTAGTTCAGGAACCATTGATGGAATGTGTCGATGGAGACTTGAAACAGGCGAACGCGATGTTTAGATTGAGAGAGGTTTCTGAAAATCGATAGGCTGCGGGAACCGAAGCGGGATCGCTCCTACTGAGACGGCCTTTTCCAGCCGGTGTACCTGCAAGTAAGCAATACAAGCGTATATCGTGAATAAATTTAAACGTGATGCAAGTTCCCATTGGACCATGAATGCTGTCTTTGGACGGTTAGGATGACGTCCTTGGACCATGACGTCCCGGGCTATGAAGAGCCTAAATAAAATTCGCAGGCCATGAAATGATGTTCTCGGGCCATGTAGATTGTGCCTCCGAACTATGATGCCTTTGAATAGGTTGGCGATCTTTCAGCCCATGAAATGCAAAAGATGACGATCTTTCAGCCGGTACAGAATTTAAATGAAGGTAGCGATGTTGTAGCCGTGTGAGAAAAGTAAAGAGGTGATATTTCAGCCATCCAGGATAGAGACAATGCTTAGTCTCGAAAGGCAGATAGAGTAGCCTTATGCAGATGGAGACAAGACTTAGTCTCGAAAGGCAGATAAGTAGCCTTATGCAAATGATGATGGAGGTAGAGCTTAACCTCGAAAGGCAGAAAAGTAGCCTTATGCAGATGATTATGGAGGTAGAGCTTAACCTTGGAAGGAAGAAAAGTAGCCTTATGCAAAATGCAGATGGAGACAGAGCTTAGTCTCGAAAGGCAGATAAGTAGCCTTATGCAGAATGCAGATGGAGACAGAGCTTAGTCTCGAAAGGCAAATAAGTAGCCTTATGCAGATGATGATGGAGGTAGAGCTTAACCTCGGAAGGCAGAAAAGTAGCCTTATGCAAAATGCAGATGAAGACAGAGCTTAGTCTCGAAAGGCAAATAAGTAGCCTTATGCAGATGATGATGGAGGTAGAGCTTAACCTCGGAAGGCAGAAAAGTAGCCTTATGCAATGCAAGAATGTAAAAGGATGAATAGTAGTAAGATCTCTTAGCTGATGCCCGATTACGACAATATGACTGTTGGGGAGATTATGTACGGATAGCAATTGCGGGCAAGTGATGATTCTGAGAAGTTGCATTCTTGGGAAAGTATGCGTACATAAATATACTTAATGATACTGCAAGTCGAGTGCCTACATCCAAAGAAAAATCGTGAGTTCTGTAAGGGGAAAAGGTTAGTTCGTCTTCCCCGGGCTCTTGACGTTGTGTGTCATTGGGGTAGCGTCGCTAAACAATAGCAATTCGGATAATAGTTATGCATGATTTATAACGTAAGTATATAATCAAAAATAGTTTTCTTTTAGATAAACCAACGACTGCGACGTGGTTCAAGACATTGCAACCTCTTTCGCAGGACCCTCAAAATTCTGCCCCAGTTTGCTGAGCGGACATTTCAGACGGCTGTTCTAAGTGACTAAAAAAAATCATCTTCGGAATTTTGAGGGTCCTCCTCAAAATTCTGCCCCAGTTTACTGGGCTGGCGCTTCTGGCGATGCATGGACTAAAATCAACTTCGGAATTTTGAGGGTCCTCTTTAAAATTCTGCTCCAGTTCCAATAGCGGGGGAAAATTGAATTTTTTATTAAATTGTGACCAAACCCATAGGGCTGCCTACGTATCCCCTCTTAAACGGGAATCCAGTCAGGCGTAGTTCAAATTACATCATAAAGGGAATCATAAGTGGTTACACATAATATCGTTTCACTGCATCTGAATTGATTAGCTTCGGCCAGACTTCTCCATCCATCTCTGCAAGAATAAGGGCTCCTCTAATTAGAACCCGGTGAACCATGTACGGACCCTATCAATTGGGAGAGAACTTCCCCTTGGCTTCATCTTGATGTGGGAATATTTTCTTCAACACCAGCTGCCCCTGTGTAAACTTTCTTGGCTTAACTCTTTTGTTGAAGGCTCTGGACATTCTGTTCTGATACAACTGACCGTGGCAAACTGCATTCATCCTTTTCCCATCTATAAGGGCTAACTGCTCGTAGTGACCTTTTACCCATTCTGCACCATCCAACTCTACTTCTTGTATGATCCTTAAGGAGGGAATTTCTACCTCGGCGGGGATGACCGCCTCTGTACCATAAACCAGCATGTAGGGAGTTTCTCCGGTCGATGTGTGGACTGTGGTGCGGTATCCCAATAAGGCGAATGATAATTTTTCATGCCATTGTTTGTTCCTTTTGACCATCTTCCTTAGTATCTTCTTGATATTCTTATTGGCTGCCTCCACAACTCCATTCATCTGAGGCCTGTAGGCTATAGAGTTCTTGTGTTTGATCTTGAATGTTTCACACATTGCTTTTATCAAGTCGCTATTGAGATTGGAACCATTATCAGTGATGATTGATTCCGGAATTCCGAACCGACAAACAATGTGGTCGCGGACAAAATCTACCACAACCTTCTTAGTGACCGCCTTGTATGATGCTGCTTTGACCCATTTGGTAAAATAATCGATTGCCACTAAGATGAACCTGTGCCCATTTGATGCGGCAGGCTCGATAGGTCCGATAACATCCATTCCCCAAGCGGTGAATGGCCATGGTGAGTTTATTGCAACAAGCTCGTTTGGAGGTACCTTTATCATATCTGCATGTATCTGACAACGATGGCATTTGCGAACATATCGGATACAGTCTATTTCCATAGTCATCCAAAAATACCCTGCTCGGAGTATCTTCTTTGCTAAGACAAAACCATTCATGTGCGGCCCGCAGGTCCCTGCATGCACTTCGTCCAATGGCTTGGATGTTTTTGTTGCTTCAACACACCTTAGTAAACCCAAATCGGGAGTCGTCCTATACAGGATTCCTCTACTGTGAAAGAAGTTGCTGGATAACTTACGAAGTGTGCGCTTCTGAGTAGCGTTGGCAAGTTCTGGATATTCCCCTGTTGTCAAGTACTCCTTGATGTCATGGAACCACGGTTTTCCATCTGCTTCTTCCTCAACGTGGGCGCAATAAGCTAGCTAATCATGAATCTTTACTGAGATGGGATCAATGAAATTTGTATCAGGATGATGGATCATGGACGATAAAGTAGCTAATGCATCAACAAACTCGTTCTGGACTCTGGGGACGTGCTAAAATTCTGTCTTTGTGAACCTTTTCCTCAACTCCTGTATGTGATGCAAGTAGGGAAGTATCTTAGAATTCTTGGTTGCCCACTCTTCTCGAACCTGATGTATGAGCAAATCTGAATCCCCGATCACTAGCAACTCCTGAACGTTCATGTCAATGGCTATTTTGAGCCCCAAGATGCAGGCTTCATATTCGGCCATATTATTGGTGCAAGGGAACCTGAGCTTGGCGGATACCGGGTAATCTTGGCTGGTTTCTGATACTAGGACTGCTCCTATGCCAACTCCTTTGAAATTTGCAGCTCAATCGAAAAACAACCTCCAACCATCATAGGATTCTGCAATATCTTCTCCTATGAAAGATACCTCTTCATCAGGAAAATACGTTATAGGGGCTCGTATTCTCCGTCCACGGGATTCTCGGTGAGATGATCTTCCAAGGCTTGCCCTTTGATTGCTTTCTGGATCACATAAACAATGTCGAATTCACTTAGCAGGATTTTCCACTTGGCAAGCTTGCCAGTGGGCATGGGTTTCTGGAAGATATACTTCAAAGGGTCCATTCTGGATATGAGATAAGTAGTGTAAACACAGAAGTAATGCCTCAACTTCTGCGTGACCCAAGTCAGAGCACAACAAGTGCGTTCTAAAAGAGAATACCGGGCCTCGTACGGTGTGAACTTCTTACTGAGATAGTAGATGGCTTGCTCCTTTCTCCCTGTTTCATCATGTTGTCCCAGAACACAACCGAATGCTCCATCCAATACTGCAAGGTAAAGCAATAGGGGTCTTCCTGGTTCAGGCGAAACCAAGACCGGCGACGTTGACATGTATTCCTTAATTCTGTCAAAAGCTTTCTGACAATCATCAGTCCATTTGGTGGCAGCGTCATTCTTCAACATTTTAAAGATGGGTTCACAAATAAAAGTGGACTGAGCTATGAACCAGCTGATATAGTTGAGTCTTCCCAGAAAACTCATCATGTCCTTCTTGTTCTTTGGCGGCGGAAATTCTTGGATGGATCTAACCTATGACGGATCCAATTCTATTCCCCGACGACTCACGATGAAACCCAATAATTTTCCAGCAGGAACCCCGAATGCATACTTGGCGGGATTTAGTTTCAGATTGTACCTCCTCAGTCTGTTGAAGAACTTTCTCAGGTCTTCCATACGATCTGTGGCTTTCTTGGATTTGATGATGATGTCGTCTACATATACCTCGATCTCCTTGTGTATCATGTCATGAAAGATGGTAGTCATGGCTCTCATATAGGTGGCACCAGCATTCTTCAAACCGAATGGCATTATTTTGTAACAGTACATTCCCCATGGCGTGATGAAAGTTGTTTTCTCTGCATCTACCTCATCCATCTATATCTGATGATACCTAGCAAAACAATCAACAAAAGACTGCAACTCATGCTTGGCGCAGTTGTTAATTAGAATGTGTATGTTAGGTAAGGGGAAGTCGTATTTAGGACTGGCCCGGTTAAGTTCCCAGTAGTCAAACACAAACTCTAACTTTTCCATCCTTTTTTGGAACTGGCACGATGTTGGCTAACCATGTCGGATACTCTACTATACTGAGAACCTTGTCTTTGACTTGCTTGGTAACCTCTTCTTTGATTTTCGAACTCATGTCGGGTTTGAATTTCCTGAGCTTCTGCTTTACCGACGGACATGTTGAATCGGTTGGCAGTTTGTGAGCTACAATGGATGTAATGAGACCAGTCATATCATCATATGACCAGGCTAATATGTCTTCATATTCCTTTAAGAATTCCGTGTACTCTTTCTTCTCTGATGGTGACAGGTGAACACTAATGCGCATTTCTTTGACATTCTCTGTATCTCCCAGATTAACGACCTCAGTTTCGTCCAAGTTAGACTTAGGCCTATTCTCAAAATTCTCAACCTCTCTAATGACCTCTTTTGGTATATCATCCTCTTCTGAATCCATATCCATTTGTTGCGTTGTCTCGTTGCAAGTCACAATCGTTGGTTTATCGTCAAGGCAAGTAATAGTAATGTTGTGTAAAATAAAGTGAATGATAGAAAAATAATAAGAGCGAGATATATAATAAACTGAAATGCTTTGATTGAATTCATAATTGTTTTGGAAGACAATGCGGAAAAAAATCAACTAGTAAAAGGTAAAATATGATGCATGGTGCTTTTGTTTAGCCTTGCTACCCCGAAGCTTTCCGGTCCCTAGTGGTTCTAATTGACCAATTGCTGAGGCATTCTCCTCAGTTCACAGCTACTATAGAAGGGCCTTCCTCCCCTCCTCGAAAATAACACATCAGTCCATATCATCGTCTTCCAGAAACAAATTCTTCATGGCTGCCAATGCTTCATCTTCCTCTGACCCATATATAGTATTTGCTGGTTGGAAAGTCTGCTTCAAGCGAGGTATCAGATATTCCAGTGGATAGTAGGGGCTATTCATACCCCAAACCAAATGTAGTACCATGTTTCTTCAACTTGATGGGTTTGGTGATTCCTTGGAGGTTTTTGCCGAGTCCCTTTCTAGGTTCGTACCCACACCAATTCAGGATACTTTCAATCTTGTTATCCCACCATTTATCTTTGTCCACAGCGTTGACCCGCTCGATGTGATGGTACGTTTATCCA
Source organism: Nicotiana sylvestris (assembly GCF_000393655.2). NCBI lineage: Eukaryota > Viridiplantae > Streptophyta > Magnoliopsida > Solanales > Solanaceae > Nicotiana > Nicotiana sylvestris. The sequence continues at coordinate 174,776,302 of NC_091060.1, read as the reverse complement.
CCTATTCTCCTTCTTTCTCCAACCATTGGGATTGTCTGGCGACTGTATATGGGGTTGCTACCATCGCCATGAATAATCACCTCTTAGTGATTCCACTCGAATTTCACTGCCTGGTGCAGGGTTGATGCTACGGCTCTAGCGGCGTGGATCCATGGTCGTCCCAACAGCAAGTTGTAGGATGCTAGGACATCTATCACTTGAAAGTCAACATCAAACCAGGTTGGTCCCATTTGCAAGTATAGGCTGATCTCTCCAATAGTGGACCTTTGGGACCCATCGAAGGCTTTGACATTGATGGCCCCATCTTTGATCTCGTGCAGGCTCTTTCCCAATGTTCTGAGAGTTATCAATGGATAGATGTTGAGGCTGGAACCTTCGTCGATCAAGACTCTAGTGATGAAGTAATCCTCGCATTGCACAGTGATGTGCAGGGCCTTGTTGTGACTCAGTCCTTCCGGTGGTAGCTCATCTTTATGGAAGGTGATTTTGTGGCTTTCCAGTATTTTCCCTACCATATTTGCCATTTCACCTCCAGTTATGTTGCTGGGCACATAAGCTTCGCTCAATATCTTCATCAAGGCATTTTTGTATGCGTCAGAGCTCTGCAAAAGATCTAGGATGGAAATCTGCGCTGGTGTTTTGTTCAACTGCTCAACGACCGAATACTCCTTATCTTGTATTTTCCTCCAAAAATCATCTGGCCCAGTTTCAATAGTCTATCCAGAGGCTTGCTTACTGGACTTAGCTAGGTGCTCTGGAGTGTAAACCTTGCCTGTTCTGGTCATGCCCTGCGCAGCAATTGCTTTTCCCGTCTTGGTCTTCCCTTTCCTCCTTGCTTCAGCTGTGTAATCCCATGGTATGGCATTTGAGTGGAACGGTGTTATGTCAGACATTGCTACAAGAATAGGTACCTTTGGTGGTAACACAACAACTTCGAAAGGTGCAGGTGCCTTCGGGACTCCAAACTCAACCTCAATTGGTCTGGGCGCCTTTGTAGAAGAAGGTGCTTCAAATTCGAGAGGTATAGACATATTTACTTCATCGCCCTTGGAGGGATAATTCTGCACAACAATTGGGTTAAGCGTGACCGCCGGTTTCTTTGGCTCATCATCCTCAGCAATCAATCCTATCGACCCCTTGGGGTCCTAGTCATCTTCGATCTCGATCATGTGAATGTCTCCACCGTTGTGGTCAGGCAGAGGGTTGTTGCGGACATTAGGAGCAGGCTCCTTTGAGTTTGAATCTTGTCCTTCAACGAGCAACACTCGTCAATGGTATGTCCCTTCATGCCGGAGTGGTACGCACATGTCTTATTAGGGTTGACCCACTGGAAAGGATTTTCTGGAGTTATGGTAGGGATAGGGGAGATGTAACCAACAGCTTTAAGTCTCTCATACAGCTGGTTAATTGGCTCAGCGATGGCTGTATATTGTCTGGGAGGTTTGCAGCCAAAATTTGGTCTGTGTCTAGGGAAATTTTGGCGAGTGGGAGGTGATTGGTAGTAAGAGGGTTGGGCATTATAAGCTTGGTAAAAAGGTGCAGGTTGAGAGTATCTGGGTGAAATGGATTGATATGTGGGAGGTGGAGATGATTGGTAAACGGGTGGTGGATTTTGGTAAGAGGGTGCGGGTGCTTGGTAATTTGGGATGGGCTTATATGTAAGTGGAGGTGACGGGTGTGAGCACATGATTTTGGCCCTATATGAGAATTACTCCCAAAAAATTCAAAATAAAATAATTTTCCTTTGTGTGCAATTTTGAGAATTTTCGTGGCATTTTTGGATAGTTATTTGTATTTGTCTGTGCATGTTTATTTTTTAAATTAATAAGAAAATACAAAAAATATGCCGCATTTGCATTTAGGATTTAATTCTACAATTAGGAGTAATTAAGTTTGTTTTACAAAAATGAAAAAAATCACAAAAAAATAATGTATTTTGCATTTTTAGCATTTAATGTCCAAGTTGTATGATTTTATTTAATTGTGTGTGTTAATTGTTATTAAAAGTTAATTAGTACTTTTATAAATTAATCTAGTCCTATAAGTTAATTTAGGATTTTTGGAATTTTTAGTTTTATTAGTTTCAGAAAAAGAAAAGCAAAATAAAAGAGTGTTAAGTCATATTTGGGCCAAATTAATTTAAAGTCCATCATCCCAAACAATTTTCTTCCCCTTGAAATTGAAACCCATCCAAGACAGCCTAGATACCCAGCCCATACCCCATCCCCGACCCGGTCTGCCCCATAGCCCAAACGACCACACCCTTTCTCCATTTTCATTTTCATTTCCAATCCTTAAAAAAAAAAACCCTAAACCACCCGCCCCCTTTCATCCCCCATCTTCAACAAAAAAACACACGCACACGTAGCCACCACCCCACTTCCATCTCCAAGCTCCCGTCGACAACCTACAGCACAACGACCCTCCAGTCGCGAGCTCCAGCCAGTCCGCCCATCGCTGCACTGCTGACCACTGGCCAGCCTTCTCCATCGACGTCCAACGCCACCAACAGACCCAATGTCGTCACTCGTCAACCAGTCACCAACAGTCCGCCACTCCAGCTCCACAGTCGTCGACTAGCAGCCTTCACAGAAACGACCAAACACTCCGTTAGTCATCATGCTCGAGCAGCCATGAAACTCTGGCTCAAAACCTTCAAAACCCTCCATTGAAAAGGACAATGACTTATTTTCAGTCTGCGAGTTTGAGTTTCCGACGGGGTCTTGGTTCCAGATTTGCTCGAATTTCTTGGAACATTAGCTTGAAGCTTTTGTTCGGCATTTGCCTTTGCTGTACAGCTTTGCTCAAAGAGTTTTCTGTATTCAATCACTTGGGAAATCCATTTTGGCAACAATGAAGGTCCATTTCCTTTTTATTTTCATCTTGTCTTTTGGTTAAACTGATATCAATGAGCTACGTATTTCCATGATCGAACGTAGTGAGCAGCAGTACAAGTTCATGAATCTGTACTTCTTCTTGCTTGTTTTAATTATCTTGCCTCGTTCTAGTTTCTATCTTTTCTTAGTTATGTTATGTTGTTTCTTTTCTTGTCGTTGTTCATCATTTCTTGCATATGAAGTCAGTTTGTTTTCATTCAGTATGTTGACAGTGTTCATTTGTTCTTGTTTAAGTTTAATCTAGAAGTGTGTTAGTTTAATCACTGAATCTTTATTTTGATGATATTTGGTCTGAATTGAGTTTTAAGCTTAAATTGTGATTTGAGTTTGATGAATCTTAATGTTGTTCTGATATGAATCTGATCTTGAATGTTGATATGAATATGACCATGATGAACTGATTCCTAAGTGTTGTCAATTGGGAGTTAGTCTCATATAATTTGATTAGTCAATTGTTAGGATTTCTCACTTAAGATTAGTTATAGCTGCTATAGTTTGGTTAATTGATTAGGAGGATTGGATATAGCTGATGGGGTAGAATGGTAATTTCAGTAATTTTAGGGGTATTTTGGGATTTAAAGTTTTAAAAAATGATTAATTTGAGTGCTTTGTCTTGTCACACCTCCTTTTTCCGCGCCCAGGGGCGCAGGGGAGTTTTTCCAATTAAAGGACAATCGAAACGGGATTGGTTTATTTATTTCAGAGTCGCCACTTGGGAGATTTAGGGTGTCCCAAGTCACCAATTTTAATCCCGAATCGAGGAAAAGAATGACTCCATACTACAGTCTGCGTACCAGAAATCCGGATAAGGAATTCTGTTAACCCGGGAGAAGGTGTTAGGCATTCCCGAGTTCCGTGGTTCTAGCACGGTCGCTCAACTGTTATATTTGGCTTGATTATCTGATTTTATACAAATGTGAACTTATATGCCAATTTTATCTTTTAACCGCTTTTATCATTTACTGTTATTTTTATCAAGAATTGCAACGTTATAAAAATGTATCTCGAACCACGTTACAATCAATGTACCCGTGGTCGTCGACACACTTTGACTCCGTTGAGATTTGGATTTGGGTCACATCAATGTGCACCCGAGTTTAAGGAAATTAAATTATTAAAGGCGCGCCTAAAGCGACTAGCGTATTTATTTTGGGTAGGACCGTGGAATTTTACTAAACGGTCCATCCCGAAGTCTAAACAATTTTTAAAGCAAATATTTACTGAGGGCCCCGCAATTTGTATTTTATTTGGCGAGGCTCATCTCATTCTTATTTTTTAAAATGAATTTGCAACGTCATGGACACGCATCTCGAACCACGTCACAATCAATGTACCCGTGATTAGAAACACATTTCGACTCCGTTGAGAATTGGATTTGGGTCACATAAATGTGCACCCGAGTTTAAGAAAGTAAGATTTATTAAGGCGCGTCCTAAAGAGTCTAACGTATTGTTTATTTTAGGAAGAGGCCGTGAAGGTTCATTAAACGGCCAAATCCAAAGTCTAGTCAATGGTTATGTATTTTACTGAGGGCCCTGGCGGTTTGTGATTTATTTGGCGAGGCTCGTCTCATTTTTATTTTAAAAGGATAAACCTATAGCGACTACATTTTCTATTAAGCTCGTCTCTAAAAATAAAAGAAAAATCTCCTAATTATTTACATGCTGAAAAACGCAACTTATTAGTTATTAAGTTACGGCTTATGTGAACGGAAAATTGCGATCGCGTTTGTACAAGGAAAAACTGCTTTCATTCCACATTTTATTATTTGCTAGAACATGAGATAAATACACAATAATATCAAAGCGATTAACTATTCTTCAAATAATTTAAACTAGCATTATTAGATGAAGAAATCATACATATGCAGTCTCATTGCTCATTAATTAATCGACTACATTTTATACGAAGAGAGGAAAATTAATATTCAAACACAGATCCAAACAAAAGAATTCAACAGGAACAGGAGCCTGATTAATATTTCATTTTTCGCTTCAAGCCAAGAGTGTACAAATGTGTACCTGGAAACAGCAGTACAAGAACAAAGAAGTAGGAGTCAGCAACAGTAATAACGCAGCAACAGCAGGTTCCGCAACACCGCAAAACCAGTAACGACCAGTAGAATAACCCAGTGACAGATTGAAAACTCAGCAGTGAAAAAAGTACAATCGCAGTCAAAGCAGAAGAGAGAAAAGACACGAGATGCAGTAGCTTCGGATTTTTGAATAACACTCGAAGAAAAGCAAACAGAAATTATTCGAGTGAAAGTTCAAATTGGATTTCTCTTTTACTCTCACAAACTCTCTCAAGTATCTCTTAATATTCAAGTTCTAAAAACTCTCTTCTTTTTTCTCTCCAAAAAAAAAAATCCTCTCAAGGTTCAAGTTCTAGTACTTAATGTCAAGAATAGTCCTCTATATATAGCAAGACAAGTCTTCAATTCTCAACCCCAAAATTATTCCCCCAATGGCATGCTTTGTCCCACTACATAATGTTTTCTTTATTTTAAACTTTGTTCCCCATGCCTACATTAAATAAATACCATATTCCCAACCCATTACCATATGTCCCCCATGCCTATATTAAAAAAGTACAAGATTCCTCCCCATTATAATTTGTCCCCCATGCCTATATTAAAAAAGTACAAGATTCCTCCCCATTATGTTTTGTCTTGTCCCCCATTATATTAAACAAATACCTCAAAAACCCCACCCCATTATATTTGTCCCCCATGCTTAACATAAAGAATCAAAATAATGTTCAATTACCAAACTACCCCTCCGACCTTATTGCAATTACAAATCTACCCCCGAATGCAATGCAATTTACCAAATTACCCCTCTGCTCTAAACAATCAATTAATCATAACTTGACCAAAATATGATCAAGATGACCAATTTCTCAACAATCTTCAACAACAATTATATGAACACGATGAACAACACAACTCAAAATCAATGGAATGAATTAACCATATCGGGAACCAATCCTGGTTAATTTAGACCATGAATGTATGAGCAAAAACACAACAATACAAACAACAATATGCATGATTCAAATTAAATCAACAAATCACAAACAAACATAAACTCACATTAAATCACTGGATTTAAACATGAACTTCAAACAAAGATGAACATGAATTAAATCTATTTTTAGCAACAAACATGACGGATTCACATGATTCAAACAACATTAATATTTTCTGGAAAATACATAACACATGAAACAAATTGAAGAAACAATTAATTAAATTTCAATTTGAATCTAACAAACATTAAACCAACAAATATTCACTTAAACAACAATACAAACATGAAATAAATATGAAAAACAATTAATTAATCTTTCATTTGAAATCTGAAAAATTAATTTAACAAACAACACATGAACATGAACTAAAAGTTAATTCCAACGATAAACAAAACCAACATTTTCCGATTTTAGATTCGAAAAAAAAAAATACGGACAAACATGAAACTCAAAAACTACTAACCGGACTAAAACGAAGAGTGTATGGACTGACTCGACGAACCTCGGCCAAAGTTCGAGCACACGACAATGAACGAATTTAAGAAGCGAACCAAACAGCGCCGAAGCAGTAGCAGCAGTTCGGCGCAGCGGAAGGAGCAGCTGGGGTGCGTTTGGCTTGCTTGTAGACGACGAAGTTCGGCGAGGCAGACGACGCCACTATGGCAGCCATGGATGGAGGTCGAGACTCGAGCCATGAACAACAACTACGAACAAACAGCAACGACGCATCCATGGACGACGAGCTTGGAACAGATGCAGCCCGGCCATGGATTCAACAGCGACGAGTTGCTGCGTCGTTTGGATGGGGAATATGAAGGCAGTAGCAGCTTGCGCGAGCTTGCAGCTGAAAGCAGAAGAAGCAAGGTGGAGGAGGGCAGTGTTGACGACGGGGTTTGGACGATGAAACAACAGCTATGGCTGCTGCTTGACGATGCTGGACGGGTGGTGCTAGAGGCGGAGGGGTCTGTTTGGTGGTGAAGCTGGTGGCGACGGGATAGTGACGACGCAGGGGGGGAGCTGGTGGTTGACGGGGCTGGTGAATGGCAGCAGCCATGGATGTTGGGGTGTTTGAGTTTGAAGGTTTGGAGAGGAAGAAGATGGAGGGGGCGGGTGAGTTTAGTTTAGGTTTTTAGGGTTTTTTGTTTGTGTTTTTGTTTTTGTGTTTTGGCAAAATGAAGAGTGGGTCTTGGGTCAATGGGTTAATGGGGCGGACCGGGTCGACCCGTGTGAAGTGGACTGGGTCGTGGACAATTGTTTGGGCCTGGGGTTGAAAATTGAAGAAGTGGCCCAATCCGATTTTTATTTGTATTTTTGTTATCTTTTCTTCTTTTATTTTCTAAAACTAAATTATAAGAATACTTAAATTATTATTAAGAACTAAATTAAGTTATAAAAGCGCAAATTAACTACCAATAACAATTAACGCACAATTAAGTAATAATTAAGCATAAAATTGTTCATTTGGACATTAAATGCTAGAAATGCAAAAGATGCATATTTTTTGTAAATTTTTTAATTTTGATAAAACTAATTTAATTACTAACAATTATAGAATTAAATCCTACATGCAAATGCGACATATTTTTGTATTTTTTATTAATTTAGCAAATAAACAAACACAGACAAATACAAATAATAATCCAAAAATGTCACAAAAATACTCAAAATTGCACACCAAGGAAAATCATTTTATTTTGCAATTTTTTGGGAGTAATTCTCATGTAGGGCAAAAATCACGTGCTTACAGCTGCCCCTCTTTGCCCGAAGACACGAAGGGTTTTCGCGCAAAGATAAAGCGAGCGATTTTTGCCCGTCCGAGTACTCCGTGTGAAGCATTTTTGAAAAAGATTTAACCGAACCTTTGCTTCAAAGGTTTCCTACATATCCCTGGCTAAAGGGGAATCAGGTTAATGTAGTTCGGAAAGTTTTGGTAGCTGGGACTACCGTGGGACTGCAATGTTACTGCTGTTGCATGCTGTTATCACTGCTTACCGATCTCCTTATTACACCGTGCTTAAAAATAAAACAAGAAGCTAGGCTAGATTGAAATTTGTTCCTGTTGCCTTGCTTTCTTATCGGCTTGTATTTCATCCGGTGCTTTTCTTCCTTGAATTTTGGAATGATACTGGCTATTTGCTTTTCTGAATACCAGTTTTCATCATTTTGCTCGGTCCGCTGGGGACATGGCTTTCAGACTTGTTATGCTGGGCATGATTTAATGTTCACCAGCTGCTTTTTCAAGACGCCTCTTTCCTTCCTTTTGACTCATGCGCCTGAATTTGTGCTGGGATCTCTTGTTGCAACCTTCTGCTTCCCGGTGCTGGGGATTTTTATTATTTCCTGTAGGGTATTCCTATTGTAACCCTCTATTTTATTGTCTTCTGACTTGATCTTGAAATGTATGCCTCTGTTATATGGGCGGGCTCCCAACTTCAATACTTGAAAATTAATGCTGAAAGTATTCCTCTGTTATCTGGGCGGGCTCCCAACTTCAACGCTTGAAACATAAAGACTGAATGTATGCCTCTGTTATTATGGGTGGGCTCCCAACTTCAATGCTTGAAAGTAAAGACTGAATGTATGCCTTTGTTATCTGGGCGGGCTCCCAACTTCAACACTTGAAAGTAAAGACTGAAATGTATGCCTCTGTTATCTGGGCGGGCTCCCAACTTCAACACTTGAAAGTAAAAACTGAATGTATGCCTCTATTATCTGGGCGGGCTCCCAACTTCAATTATGGAAATATAAAGACTGAAATATATGCCTCTGTTATTATGGGCGGGCTCCCAACTTCAACACTTGAAAAGTAAAGACTGAATGTATGCCTCTGTTATTATGGGCGGGCTCCCAACTTCAACACTGAAAATAAAGACTGAAATGTATTCCTCTGTTATTATGGGCGGGCTCCCAATTTCAACACTTGAAATGAAAAGACTGAATGTATTCCTCTGTTATTATGGGCGGGCTCCCAATTTCAACACTTGAAATGAAAAGACTGAATGTATGCCTCTGTTATCTGGGCGGGCTCCCAACTTCAACGCTTGAAAGTAAAGACTGAATGTATTCCTCTGTTATTATGGGCGGGCTCCCAATTTCAACACTTGAAAAGTAAAGATTGAATGTATGCCTCTGTTATCTGGGCGGGCTCCCAACTTCAACGCTTGAAAGTAAAGACTGAAATGTATGCCTCTGTTATCTGGGCGGGCTCCCAACTTCAACACTTGAAAAGTAAAGACTGGAACGTATTCCTCTGTTATTATGGGCGGGCTCCCAATTTCAACACCTGAAATGAAAAGACTGAATGTATTCCTCTGTTATTATGGGCGGGCTCCCAACTTCAACTCTGGAAATATAAAGACTGAAATGTATGCCTCTGTTATTATGGGCGGGCTCCCAATTTCAACAACAACTTAGGATTGGGTAAAACTAAACTTAGGAGGAAATGCATCTCCTATGGGTAAAACTATACTTAGGAGGAAATGCGTCTCCTATGTAAACTTAGGAGGAAATGCGTCTCTTATATGTAAAATTAAACTTAGGAGGAAATGCGTCTCCTATGGGTAAAACTTAGGAAGTGCGTCTCCTATTGGCGAAACTAGACCTAGGAAGTGTATCTCCTATTGGCAAAGGCATAGAATGTATTCCCTTGTTATATAGGTGGGCGCCTGATGGTAAATACATGATATGTATTCCCTTGTTATACAGGTGGGTGCCTGAAATATGCAATGGACAGACAAGAAAAGTATTCCTCTCGTTATTCAGGTGGGCGCCTGTTTTTTTTTTTGAGAAAATTTTCGCGATGAGAAAATTTTCTGCCCCGGTTTGATGATCTTCTTTATGGCATGTTCTTCCGCCATCTGTAACATTTCTTTTCCCTGCTTCAAATCAAAGAAAGATTTTGTTAGTTTTAAAAGAAAAAACATGGTTGCTTTTTTTCTTTTCCCTTTTTTTTTTTTTTTTTTTTTTCGGCGTTCCATTGCACTATCAGAACTTGCTGGGGATGATACTATTTATTGGGGATGATATTATTGTTGGGGATCATGTCCCTGCTGGTGAACACATTCCCGTTGGGGGTGGTTTTTCCTCTTCTTTCCTTGCTCCACATTGTCCGACCTTTTTGGAATTTGGTCGATGATCGGCCAAGGATGCTCTTGCATCTCGACCCCTTTTTCACTATACCCCCTTGACATTTAGGCCAACTCATCATTCGGTCTTGCAACAAATGTCTTTTCCGTTTCATTGTATTATCTTTGGCATGTCCTGTTCGCCTTTTGCTTCGCAGCATTTTGGCAATTAGTAGTAAGCTCTGAAAAACAAAATCCTTCTAAAAAACAAACTACTGGAGAAAAACACTATAAACCCAAAATAAAAAGTGATGACTTTAAAAAGATGAAAGAAAAAGTCTTTCTGAACAAATGTTGGAGAAAGAAAAAATAAAGAACTTATCCGAATGGTACAATCAATCCCAATGATCATGTCATGCATTTCTGGATTAACCAACTCAGTCTATTCATATCGATCAATTTTTCTGACGGCCTTACTTTGCTGGGGATGTGCAGAAGCCCAACTTTTGCCGGATGCGGATCTTATCTTGCTAGCCCCCTTTATATCCATGTCGCCTCATAGTGCCCTTCGAGGGGTTTTCACTGATGAGGCTCTCTCATTTCTCTCAATTCTCGTCGCCTTATGGTGCCTGTGAAGGTTTTCACCAATAAGACTCTTCTTATTTTATTTTCTAAGCTGGAGATTGGAGTGTTACCGACATGACTCTTTGCTGGGGATGTGCAGAAGCCCAACTTTCGCCGGATGCGGCCCATTTTTTGCCAATCTTATCTTGCTAGCCCCCTTTATATCCTTGTCGCCTCATAGTGCCCTTCGAGGGGTTTTCACTGATGAGACTCTCTCATTTCTCTCAATTCTCGTCGCCTTATGGTGCCGATATGACTCTTTGCTGGGGATTCTTTAGGTTATCAATTCGTTGCCGACTTTCTCTGCTTTTATTTGCTTAACTTGGCTTTCCTCGGATTCTGATCGGGAGGTCTTTTTTGGACATCAACATGGGGTTTTTTTTGTTTATGGCTAAAAGAAAAAGAGGGCATCAAAAAGGGTTCAAAATAATTCTGATGGGTAAAAACCATTACAACTCTTGGAATCGAACTTCTTTCCCAACATTACAAACATAACTTCTGCCCCAGTTTCTTGCTTGGGGATTCTTATTTTTTGGTTACACTATGACCGAGCCGTGAGGCGCCTACGTATCCTTCTTTGAGGAATCAGGTCAAACGTAGTTCACACCTCTTTTTTTCTTTTTTTCTCTTTTTTTTTTCTTTTTTTTCTTTTGTTTTTATTATATTTTTCTTCTCTTTTTTTTTCATTTTCATTACTGATTCCAAAAGAGGGGTATGAAAGAATAGATAAGGCTCAAAAGGGGAAGCAAAGGTTAAAATGTTTGGATAGAAGAAAAAATTGCCTCCGTTATTTCATTCTCCGATGAATGCCAAGTATAAACAAACAAACAACAATTAATAGCAATGTCGATGCATCTTCCCTCGACATCTGTCTGACATAAAGTGCAACTGGATAACATCTTGGTCACAATAGATGGCCACTGCCAATTCTGGACAAATTTGCCATTTTTGCTTTGGCCTGATGTGGGAGGATCCGTTTCAACACTTGCTGTCCCTCTTCAAATTTCCTGATATCGTCTGCATCCCCTAAATTGATGTCTTATGCGTCATCTAAGTTGGGCTTGGATTTCTCTTCCAACTAGCTTAACTCTTTGTTTGTCTCTTTGAAGGCTTTATTATCATCGTATCCCGATTCGTCATTGTGATTGACCTTTTGTATAATCAGTTCGGAATCAGATTGATTTTTTAGACTAAGTTGAAGATCCGTTATGCATGCCACGTCATTGGAATCAGTATAAAGTGCTTTGTTTAGAAAGAGAAAAGGAAGAAAACAGACTTAAAACAAAATAAGAAGAGAAAAGCTTTCATTTTATAGAAATACGGGATAACAGAGTTTCACACTAAAACAAAACTGGATTACAACTCTGCGATAATCCAAAACAAGAAAGAAAAATCAGAGCCCACTACCAAGACTCCCTTCGGATAGGAAGAGGAGTAGCCGTTCAATTGTTGATTTTTTTTTATTTATATTTTTTTTTTATTTATATTTTTTATTTTTTTTTTCACCGGCACGGATCGTCATTAATGTTTGGTGGCTCTGGAACCTGAACCTCGATCCTATTTGTGTTGATGAGCTCTTGCACGACATTCTTCAACTTCCAACATCTCTCAGTATCGTGTCCGGGAGCCCCCGAACAATATTCACAACTTGCTAAAGGGTCAAGATTTTCAGGAAGGGGATTTGGTAATTTGGGCTCAATAGGATTCAATAGGCCTAACTGCCTCAATTTGTGGAACACGGTAGTATAGGATTCTCCCAGCGAAGTATATTTCTGCTTTCTCTCATTCTTAAAAGCTTGATTCCCCCGGAAACCTGACCCTGGAGGATTTCTATAGGCCCTCGGAAGTGGATATATGTTTGGTGGAGGTGGGTATGTACTTTTGGGAGCCGGCGCACGCCATTGTGCGCGTGCTGGAGAGTGAGTATAGGTTTGTGCATGATGAACAGAAACATGGGGATCTGGCAGTGGGTAATAATGTTGTGGAGGGCTATATGGAGTGCGGGGGTAATTTTGGTGGTAGGGTCGTGGGTGGCTATAGTAGGGTGACGGGCCTCTAGATCCGAACCATGCTCCCGACTCAACAGTCGTGACATCTTCTTTCTTCTCCTTCCCCAGTACACCCTCAGTGCCGCTCTGGATGGCCTGAGTGGTTGCTTTGATTGCCGAATAGCTCAAAATTTTGTTGGACCTGAGTCCCTCTTCGATCATACCGCCCATTTTAACTACTTCATTGAAAGATTTACCAACTGTCGTCACTAGATGACCAAAGTAAGTTGGCTCCAAGGTTTGTAAGAAGTAGTCCACCATCTCTCCCTCTCTCATGGGAGGATCGACTCTGGCTGCTTGCTCTCTCCAGCGGAACCCGAACTCACGAAAACTTTCCCCGGGCTTCTTCCCGGTCCTCAACAACGTGAGACGGTCAGGGACTATCTCGAGATTGTATTGGAAATGACCTGCAAAAGCCTGCGCCAGATCATCCCAAGTGTACCATATGCTGGAATCCTGTTTGGTATACCATTCGAGTGCCGATCCGCTCAGACTTTGGCCAAAATAGGCTATCAACAGTTCATCTTTACCGCCTGCCCCTCTCATTTTACTACAGAATCCCCGCAAATGTGCCATGGGATCACCGTGCCCTTCATATAAATCAAACTTAGGCATCTTGAACCCGGCCGGGAGTTGGACATCCGGGAAAGGGCATAGATCTTTGTAGGCCATGCTGACCTGGTTGCCCAATCCATGCAGGTTCCTGAAGGACTGCTCCAGGCTTTTGAATTTCCTCAATACCTCATCTTGTTCTGGGGCTTTAACCGGCTTTTCAATTTCGGCCGGTGCCTCCAAATGTGGATTGTAGGCATGTGGTTCGGGGGCATGGAATGTAGGCTCAGGGGGATAGTATTGCGTATCGGGAGCCTGAAGTAATGGCTCGCTGTTTGATCTTTGCAGGGTGGCTGATGTGGGTCCCATATAAGTCGGAACATTTGGTATTGGGAGAGGTTGATGGGGCGGTGGAGCTTGGGAATCATGAGGGCTTCTTTCTTGATGATAACGGGGATTCGGATGGCTTGTTGAAGGGCCGGAGTGAGGGTATTCCGGCATGTGCCCCAACGGCTCAGGGTTCTTTTGTGACTTGGCTAGAGCTAGCTGCATTGCATTCATCTCTAATCCCATCCTTTCTATCTTTCCCATTGCTTCCTTTAACAACTGGCTCACCGGCCTTTCTTCCTCGGTACTATTCTCTGAAGTAGTCATGCTTGTTGTTATCGGTCCTTTGGATATAGTTTGGTAAGGGTGTGTTGCCAGAATTCTTTAACAACTAACTGTTTGAGATTCGGAAAACAACAAACTTGTTAGCGTTTAGAGTTTAACAGATTTGACAACAACACATTGAGGATGCAATGCCCCTAGGCAGTTAACCGTTTCTAACATGCTTTGCTTTAAACAACATGCGTCACCCCGACTTGCTTATTTGCCCCTTTGAAGTACTTTGGGAACCCCTGTATTTATTTTGTATTTCCTTTTTCTTTCGATCATTTTTCTTTTCTCTTTTTCGATTTTTTCATTTTTCCCTTCTTTTTTTTTTTTGATTTTTTCCATTTTCTTTTTGTTGTGGTCGAATCTTATGGAGATTGCCTACGTATCATGACCCCGCATGAATCAGACCTTGCGTAGTTCGGACCAATAAAAGATAAACAATAATGAACATTTTTTCTTTTCACTTTTCATATTAAAACAAACTGGGTTTCAAAGGTTTAAAGATGACCTACCAACTTGAAAATCAAACAACCCGCCTATTTTAATCAAAAGGTTTACAAACTTCAAAAACAAATGGCCAACTTCCTTCTTCCATTTGCTAATTTTAACCAAATGGTTGTTTTTGCAAACGTGGCCCTTTCCAACTCTCACATGAATTTTGAGGCCGGGGAGGATTATTTTGACACTTTACAAACTTGTCCATTCTTTTACGAAAATAACCTTTCGACAACTGAAAGATACTCTAAGGCTATTTCGGCAAGAACGGTTTAAGACGCGGACGAAGCTGGCTCGGCTTATTATGACAAAATTCAAACGGTATTCACCTGACCGTTGACTCTTTGTTTTTTTTTCAAATTATGATAAAAACCTTGTATTGCAAACACGGCCTTTCGACGTCTCGGGGACGAAGCTTTTTAAGGCTGTGTGGGTCAACTGGACCAACAATGCTAATCATGACCCAAAGGTGGCTGTTTATGCAAAGTCAGCCTTCCGGCGTCCCTTTCGGGAACATTCGGCTATTTATGACAACGCAGAATCACCTGGCTTCTTTATGAAATTTGACATATATATTTTTGCTATATTTTTTTTTGTAAAAGGGGAAGTTGGACATCACCCGACTTATTTATGAATAAAAACTTGACATGTTTTTTTTTCATTATTATTTGTTTTTGGCTTTTTAGCAAAAAGGGGGTTGGACCCGATGAGGGTTGCCTACGTATCTCACATCCGGTGAGAATCAAACCCGCGTAGTTCGGGCAATCAAGGATAAGTAGATGAACTAACTTTTTTTTTTAATTATTATTATCTTTGTGAAAGAACTACTTTAAAAGAAGAAAGGAAGTATTGATTTTCTTTTTAAAAGAAAGACTTCTAAGATATATTTTTTGAATTTTCATTTGTTTTTTTTTTCTTATTCTAAAAAGAAAATATTTTTGGAATTCTACTTTTAATAAAAGAAATGCTTCTAAAAAAATATTTTTGAATTTTGGATTTTCTTTTCAATATTTAAAGAAGAGGGAAAATATTTTCGGATTTTTTTTATTATATATATATATATATACGTTTTTTTTAATAATTAAACAAAAAAAAATTCTAAAGAAGTCAATAATGGAAAATATTTTTGGATTTTTGTTTCGAAAACTGGGAGTCTAAAAGAACTTTTCTAGACTTTGCAAGACAAATATTTTTGCAACAAATAAAGATATATATACATTTTTGGAAATAAAGAAAAACTTTTGGATTTTATATATATATATTTGCAACTAATAATAAAACCGCTTTCAAAACAAAATATTTTTTAACACAAACTATTTTATTTATTTTTTCTATTTTTTTTTTAACAACAGAGACAGAACAACGATTTTTTTCCTTCTATTTTTCCTTTTCTTTTAATAAAACTAATAAGATGTTTTTTTTATTATTATTATTTTCTCAAAATTTCGGCAGAGTTTCGACAGTATTTGGGTATTGGATTTTTTCAAAAATAAACAATCAATTCCCTAACCGCTATTTCTTTTTTTTTTTCAATTTCACAATATTCATAATATTCAAACACCGGTTAGTGAGACAAAATAAATGCACAGAAAACAAATAGGATGCATCAGGATAGTCTTTTCATATCAGGTTGCTAGTCCTAGACGGACCCAACCCCTGTGTTGAGTCCCCTAAGTCAAATGCACATGATGCAAATAAGCGTTCCTACTAGGGATCCGGCATGAGGCTTTGTTATACTAAGTTTTAAAGCCTAGGTGTTTGTTCTAGACCTGGCTTACCCGAGCGGACAACTCGAGCCAAGGATGGGAGCTGTGTACCGGTAACCAAAAGGCCATCCGGTTTTGCAACTCCTCCGAATCCTCGTTCTATTTTGGTATATGACACTAACAGAAAGAAGCCACGACCAGCGTGCACTCCTCAAGAGGGAAGAGAGGGGTTTCAGCACAGTTTATATATACAGTCCAAATAATATCAAAGCGGTAAAAGCAACATTTAGCACATTAGGCTCAAACATGTAAAAAAAATCTGATAAAGCCAAATAATAACAATTATTCTAAGCTCGAATTCTTAACCCTGAACCAGTGGTTCTGGGTCATTAGTCCCCAGCAGAGTCGCCAGAGCTGTCACACCTCCTTTTTCCGCGCCCGGGGGGCGCAGGGGGAGTTTTTCCAATTAAAGGACAATCAAAACGGGATTGGTTTATTTATTTCAGAGTCGCCACTTGGGAGATTTAGGGTGTCCCAAGTCACCAATTTTAATCCCGAATCGAGGAAAAGAATGACTCCATACTACAGTCTGCGTACCAGAAATCCGGATAAGGAATTCTGTTAACCCGGGAGAAGGTGTTAGGCATTCCCGAGTTCCGTGGTTCTAGCACGGTCGCTCAACTGTTATATTTGGCTTGATTATCTGATTTTATACAAATGTGAACTTATATGCCAATTTTATCTTTTAACCGCTTTTATCATTTACTGTTATTTTTATCAAGAATTGCAACGTTATAAAAATGTATCTCGAACCACGTTACAATCAATGTACCCGTGGTCGTCGACACACTTTGACTCCGTTGAGATTTGGATTTGGGTCACATCAATGTGCACCCGAGTTTAAGGAAATTAAATTATTAAAGGCGCGCCTAAAGCGACTAGCGTATTTATTTTGGGTAGGACCGTGGAATTTTACTAAACGGTCCATCCCGAAGTCTAAACAATTTTTAAAGCAAATATTTACTGAGGGCCCCGCAATTTGTATTTTATTTGGCGAGGCTCATCTCATTCTTATTTTTTAAAATGAATTTGCAACGTCATGGACACGCATCTCGAACCACGTCACAATCAATGTACCCGTGATTAGAAACACATTTCGACTCCGTTGAGAATTGGATTTGGGTCACATAAATGTGCACCCGAGTTTAAGAAGGTAAGATTTATTAAGGCGCGTCCTAAAGAGTCTAACGTATTGTTATTTTAGGAAGAGGCCGTGAAGGTTCATTAAACGGCCAAATCCAAAGTCTAGTCAATGGTTATGTATTTTATTGAGGGCCCCGGCGGTTTGTGATTTATTTGGCGAGGCTCGTCTCATTTTTATTTTAAAAGGATAAACCTATAGCGACTACATTTTCTATTAAGCTCGTCTCTAAAAATAAAAGAAAAATCTCCTAATTATTTACATGCTGAAAAACGCAACTTATTAGTTATTAAGTTACGGCTTATGTGAACGGAAAATTGCGATCGCGTTTGTACAAGGAAAAACTGCTTTCATTCCACATTTTATTATTTGCTAGAACATGAGATAAATACACAATAATATCAAAGCGATTAACTATTCTTCAAATAATTTAAACTAGCATTATTAGATGAAGAAATCATACATATGCAGTCTCATTACTCATTAATTAATCGACTACATTTTTATACGAAGAGAGGAAAATTAATATTCAAACACAGATCCAAACAAAAGAATTCAACAGGAACAGGAGCCTGATTAATATTTCATTTTTCGCTTCAAGCCAAGAGTGTACAAATGTGTACCTGGAAACAGCAGTACAAGAACAAAGAAGTAGGAGTCAGCAACAGTAATAACGCAGCAACAGCAGGTTCCGCAACACCGCAAAACCAGTAACGACCAGTAGAATAACCCAGTGACAGATTGAAAACTCAGCAGTGAAAAAAGTACAATCGCAGTCAAAGCAGAAGAGAGAAAAGACACGAGATGCAGTAGCTTCGGATTTTTGAATAACACTCGAAGAAAAGCAAACAGAAATTATTCGAGTGAAAGTTCAAATTGGATTTCTCTTTTACTCTCACAAACTCTCTCAAGTATCTCTTAATATTCAAGTTCTAAAAACTCTCTTCTTTTTTCTCTCCAAAAAAATCCTCTCAAGGTTCAAGTTCTAGTCCTTAATGTCAAGAATAGTCCTCTATATATAGCAAGACAAGTCTTCAATTCTCAACCCCAAAATTATTCCCCCAATGGCATGCTTTGTCCCACTACATAATGTTTTCTTTATTTTAAACTTTGTTCCACATGCCTACATTAAATAAATACCACATTCCCAACCCATTACCATATGTCCCCCATGCCTATATTAAAAAAGTACAAGATTCCTCCCCATTATAATTTGTCCCCCATGCCTATATTAAAAAAGTACAAGATTCCTCCCCATTATGTTTTGTCTTGTCCCCCATTATATTAAACAAATACCTCAAAAACCCCACCCCATTATATTTGTCCCCCATGCTTAACATAAAGAATCAAAATAATGTTCAATTACCAAACTACCCCTCCGACCTTATTGCAATTACAAATCTACCCCCGAATGCAATGCAATTTACCAAATTACCCCTCTGCTCTAAACAATCAATTAATCATAACTTGACCAAAATATGATCAAGATGACCAATTTCTCAACAATCTTCAACAACAATTATATGAACACGATGAACAACACAACTCAAAATCAATGGAATGAATTAACCATATCGGGAACCAATCCTGGTTAATTTAGACCATGAATGTATGAGCAAAAACACAACAATACAAACAACAATATGCATGATTCAAATTAAATCAACAAATCACAAACAAACATAAACTCACATTAAATCACTGGATTTAAACATGAACTTCAAACAAAGATGAACATGAATTAAATCTATTTTTAGCAACAAACATGACGGATTCACATGATTCAAACAACATTAATATTTTCTGGAAAATACATAACACATGAAACAAATTGAAGAAACAATTAATTAAATTTCAATTTGAATCTAACAAACATTAAACCAACAAATATTCACTTAAACAACAATACAAACATGAAATAAATATGAAAAACAATTAATTAATCTTTCATTTGAAATCTGAAAAATTAATTTAAAAAACAACACATGAACATGAACTAAAAGTTAATTCCAACGATAAACAAAACCAACATTTTTCGATTTTAGATTCGAAAAAAAAAAAATACGGACAAACATGAAACTCAAAAACTACTAACCGGACTAAAACGAAGAGTGTATGGACTGACTCGACGAACCTCGGCCAAAGTTCGACCACACGACGATGAACGAATTTAAGAAGCGAACCAAACAGCGCCGAAGCAGTAGCAGCAGTTCGGCGCAGCGGAAGGAGCAGCTGGGGTGCGTTTGGCTTGCTTGTAGACGACGAAGTTCGGCGAGGCAGACGACGCCACTATGGCAGCCATGGATGGAGGTCGAGACTCGAGCCATGAACAACAACTACGAACAAACAGCAACGACGCATCCATGGACGACGAGCTTGGAACAGATGCAGCCCGGCCATGGATTCAACAGCGACGAGTTGCTGCGTCGTTTGGATGGGGAATATGAAGGCAGTAGCAGCTTGCGCGAGCTTACAGCTGAAAGCAGAAGAAGCAAGGTGGAGGAGGGCAGTGTTGACGACGGGGTTTGGACGATGAAACAACAGCTATGGCTGCTGCTTGACGATGCTGGACGGGTGGTGCTAGAGGCGGAGGGGTCTGTTTGGTGGTGAAGCTGGTGGCGACGGGATAGTGACGACGCAGGGGGGAGCTGGTGGTTGACGGGGCTGGTGAATGGCAGCAGCCATGGATGTTGGGGTGTTTGAGTTTGAAGGTTTGGAGAGGAAGAAGATGGAGGGGGCGGGTGAGTTTAGTTTAGGTTTTTAGGGTTTTTTGTTTATGTTTTTGTTTTTGTGTTTTGGCAAAATGAAGAGTGGGTCTTGGGTCAATGGGTTAATGGGGCGGACCGGGTCGACCCGTGTGAAGTGGACTGGGTCGTGGACAATTGTTTGGGCCTGGGGTTGAAAATTGAAGAAGTGGCCCAATCCGATTTTTATTTGTATTTTTGTTATCTTTTCTTCTTTTATTTTCTAAAACTAAATTATAAGAATACTTAAATTATTATTAAGAACTAAATTAAGTTATAAAAGCGCAAATTAACTACCAATAACAATTAACGCACAATTAAGTAATAATTAAGCATAAAATTGTTCATTTGGACATTAAATGCTAGAAATGCAAAAGATGCATATTTTTTGTAAATTTTTTAATTTTGATAAAACTAATTTAATTACTAACAATTATAGAATTAAATCCTACATGCAAATGCGACATATTTTTGTATTTTTTATTAATTTAGCAAATAAACAAACACAGACAAATACAAATAATAATCCAAAAATGTCACAAAAATACTCAAAATTGCACACCAAGGAAAATCATTTTATTTTGCATTTTTTGGGAGTATTTCTCATATAGGGCAAAAATCACGTGCTTACAGCTGCCCCTCTTTGCCCGGAGACACGAAGGGTTTTCGTGCAAAGATAAAGCGAGCGATTTTTGCCCATCCGAGTACTCCGTGTGAAGCATTTTTTGAAAAAGATTTAACCGAACCTTTGCTTCAAAGGTTTCCTACATATCCCTGGCTAAAGGGGAATCAGGTTAATGTAGTTCGGGAAGTTTTGGTAGCTAGGACTACCATGGGACTGCAATGATAGGGGGGCTTTTGAATCTGAAAAAAGATCACTGTTTGAGAGTTTAAAAAGGGTTGGCTTTTGAAAAACACCACTTTCTGAAGAAGTCACACGTTTGAAAATCAATGAAAAAGGGTCCTAAAATCAGTCTAGGATAGGTGTTAAGTCAGTTCTTGTTTCTTCTTTAGCTCGGGAGAATCAGTTTAAAAGGAAAAAAGGTTAGGCATTCATGGAGTTTGTTACTGTGCCATTGGGGTCCAGAGTTGTTGCTGATTTGATTTTGAGTAAGTTGGGTCTGTTGTAACTGTTTGGTTTCCTTCCTGAAATTGAAACTAGTGTGTTGTCTAGTTAAAATTGACTCTTGGACTGCTTTCTGCTACTCTTTTGGTTTGAAGTTGGTTTCAAGTTAGGTTTATTTTGGGTGCTATTATTGTTGTGTTGGTTTGTTTGTGTTGCTGTTTGGTATAGCTGGGGAATTTTTAACTGGTTTTCCTGAGTTGCTGCTGGATATCTGTTACTGTTGCTATTGTGCTGTGCTATCTGTTGTGCTGATCACTCCTTCTTCTCCATTGTATTCCATTTCCAGGTACACATTCTAAAAACCTGTGTTGATGTAAGCTCGAATTTGAAGTTGAAGTTGAGATGAAATGGAAATGCAGCTGTTAGTTATATTTGACATGACTGTATAAATAAACTGAAACTGTTTCTTTATTAGCTAGATTATCACTCGATATGTCTTGAGTATATATAAGCCTGTGATCTCAAGCAGTGGTTGTATTTAGTTTTATGTTAGGTTAATAGGATAGTTAGATTAATTTCAGTTTTGGTAATTTGTTTTGTGAAGTCATTTGAAAGCGATTCACATTGCAATAAACCTTTAGTAATGGTCGTCATGTGTTTTGTACTAAAATAGGACTGTTTATTTGCTACATCATGGCATGTTAAAATTGGCCCATAAAGAGTGTTGTGGTTATTTTGTTCAAGTTGTTCCAAGTAGAACGACGTACTGCTTTCACTATAAAATCAGGATGCTTACCTAATGACATGAAAATGAATAAGTAAACGTTTGACTTCAGGGGCTCGATCCTTCGATCTCTCCTACGCAGCTTGGCACGCCCCATTCGATTTTGGGCTTGCCTCAAGGCCCACCTGTTGTTGTTCGTTCACAAGTAGAATTAGTTGGCCCATTTAATTTGGGCCTGATTTAAAGGTTTCAGTATATAGTTAACACAATATAAGTTTGGGGCTTTGAGTTAGGTAGCGGGTTCAAATTAAAAGGTCCGTCCTTTTGTTTGGACTCGAACTTGAACTTGAAGCCCGCTTTTATAATATTAACTAATTAGGACCTTTTCTTTATCTTTAGAGAAAACAAAATAGAAAAATCTTAGTCTCTTTAGGATATCCTTTAAATAAAATATGAGCCGAGCCTCGCCAAATAAAACATACAAACGGCGGGGCCCTCAATAAATGGTTACTTTAAATACTTAGACTTCGGGATGGGCCGTTTAGCAAAATTTCACGGCCTTCCCCAAAATAATAATACGCTAATCGCTTTAGGAGTGCATTTTAATAATCTTACCTTCTTGAACCCGGGTGCACATTTATGTGACCCAAATCCAAATCTTAACGAAGTCGAAATGTGTCGTTAATCATGGGTACATTGATTGTGACGTGGTTCGAGATGCATTTCCACGACGTTGCAAATTCCTTTTAAAAATAATGAATGAGATGAGCCTCGACAAACAAAAGATACACAAGCTACGGGGCCCTCTATATGTGTTGGTAAAATTACTTCGACTTCGGGATGGGCAGTTTAGCAAAATTTCACGGCCTTACCCAAAATAATGATACGCTAGTCGCTTTAGGCGCGCCTTTAATAATTTACTTTCTTAAACTCGGGTGCACATTTATGTGACCCAAATCCAAATCTCGACAGAGTTGAAATGTGTCAATAACCACGGGTGCTTTGATGTGACATGGTTCGAGATGTATTTTCACGACGTCGCAATTCTCGTTAAAAAATAATAATAATAAAAGAGGTAAACAGTTAACATTTGCACATAGGTTCAACATGTATTAAAATCAGATAAATAAGCCGAATATGACAGTTGAGCGACCGTGCTAGAACCACGGAACTCGGGAATGCCTAACACCTTCTCATGGGTTAACACAATTCCTTACTCAGATTTCTGGTTCGCGGACTGTAATATAGAGTTAATCTTTTCCTCGATTCGGGATTCAACCGGTGATTTGGGATACCATAAATCTCCCAAGTGGCGACTCTGAATTAAATAATAAATCCCGTTTCGATTGTCCTTTAATTGGGAAAACTCCCTCTGCGCCTTTGCGGGCACGGGTAAAAAGGAGGTGTGACAGCTCTGGCGACTCTGTTGGGGAATTAAACCAGAATCTCCGGTTCAGGGTTCAAGAATTCGAGCCTGGAATAATTGTTATTATTTGGCTTCATTTATTATTTGATCTTATTACATGTTTTGGCCTAAATGTGCAAAATGTTGCTTTTATCACTTTGATATTATCTGAACTGTATATAAACTGCTACGAAACCCTTCTCTTCTCACCTCCGGGGATGTGCTTACTGGTTGAGACTCCCTATTCTGTTAGTGTCATACCCTGAAATAAGAAAGAGGCCGGACAAGTTACAAAGCCGGACGATCTCGCGGGTCCCCGGTACGTAGCCCCTCCTCGACTCGAGTTGTCCGCTCGGGTACACAGTCTAGAACAAATACCCAGGGTACGAACCTAGAATAACTCAGCTTCATGTCGGATCCCTAGTAGGAACGTTTGCTTGCATCATGTGCATTTGACTTTGGAGGCTCAACACATGGGTTGGGTCTGTCTAGGACAGGTGTACCAAAACGACAAAAGACCATCCTGATGCATCCAACTTGCTACCTGTGCATTTGTTTGCTTTGGACTTGCATGCTGACCGGCTTTTGAATACTTTGAGGAAAGAGAGATAGAGGTAGTTAATCGCCTGTTTTGAAAAAAAAATCAATGTCCAAATAGCGTCGAAACTCTGTCGAATTTTTGAGAAAATGAAAAAAGGGGTTTTGTCTATGAAAAATGGTTTTATTTGCCATTGAAAATAGTCTTGTTTTCAAAAGAAATTTATTTTATCTACCCGAACTACGCCGGTTTGATTCTCACAGGGTGCGGGATACGTAGGTAACCCTCATCGGGTCCAACCTCCCCTTTACAAAAATGTCAAAATTTTAATTTTCGTCATAAATAAGTCGGGTGACGCCGTTTTTTGTCAAAATAGCCGAATGTTTCCAAAAGGGACGCCGGAAGGCTAACTTTGCATAAACAGCCACTTGTAGTCATTTTTTGGATTTTTGACCGGTTGACTCACCCAGCCTCAAAATCTTCGTTCCTGAAGTGCTGAAAGGCCGTGTTCGGAACTGGATCTTTCTTTTAATCTGTGAAAAATTAAAAATAGCCAATTGGTTGAGTCAAATAAATTTTATTTTTTGCTTAATCACCTTAATAAATGTGCAGGATGAGCACGGTGCAAAATGAACCTTTTTCAATAATGACTAAAATCCCTTTCAAGTTGCGGCCATGGTGGGATGATTTAGGTGGTGAAGGGCAAGATAAGGTCAAGAAATATCTAAAAGAACTTACGGGTTTATTGGAAATCCAGCTTCGGGGGAATATCATAAGAGCTTTGGTCACCTGCTGGGACCTAGCACACAATGTCTTCCACTTCTCCGATTTTGAACTCACCCTGACTTTGGAGGAAATAGCTGGGTACATCGGAAATGTTGAAGTTCCGTTGAGGCAAAAATACCTGGTTGCTCCAAGATTTGTCACTGTGCATCGGTTTTTAGATTCGTTAAAGATACCCAGGATGGTCCATAACCCAGATTTGGCCGCAGGTTTTTATAATCCGCGCTTCATATACGACAAATACAGTCATGTTGGAGGATTCAACAACCCGGGTAACAAGTTATGCAGCAAAAGTAACCGTCAGAAATGGGACGAGTATAGACGAGTGGCTTTTATGATAACCTTTTTAGGCCTTTTGGTATTTCCAAGGAAAGACGGAAACATTGATCTGAAAATAGGCGGGGTCGTCAGTACCTTGCTCACTCAAGATGAAAGCACTCTTGCACCTATAATAGTATCTGATATCTTCCGAGCTATTACAGCCTGCAAAGCTAGAGGGAACTTTTTCGAGGGGTGTAACTTGTTGCTACAAATATGGATGACTGAGCATCTCTGCCATCGTTCCCAGCTCTTGAGTTATGGTTCCTCGAAGAAAACTTGCATAGAAGAGTTCTACACAAGAATCAAAGGGGCCAGTCTACCCGAGGGAGTTACGGAGTGGACATCATTCTTTCGGACCCTCACCGCCAGCCAAATACAGTGGACACTAGGATGGTTGCCCGTTGACGAGGTCATCCATATACCGACAGCTAGGACCCACTTTCTATTGATGGGGCTCAAAAGCATTCAACCTTACGCGCCATATCGGGTTTTGAGACAACTCGGGATATGCCAAATAGTGCCACAAGAGGAAGATCTTAGTGCTCAAGTAATTGAGATTAGCCTTGATGGACAGTTCCCTGAAGCAAGAGTCCGTCAGATCTGGAGTGAATGCCAATATTTAAAAGCAGATACTTGCGTGCAGGATCAGGCCAAAGGCGAAGTGGCGCCAGGATACCTTGCTTGGTACATGAGAGAACTTGAGCACGAAAGGCCGGCTAAAAAACCCCATCTCTAGGAATTCATCAAGGCATCGCAAGAACAGTGGAATTGGTTGGCTAAAGAGCACGAGTACAGGGTTACAATAGGCAAGTTGGAGAAGCAAGTTATAGATTTGAAATTTGAGAAAGATTTGCATATCGCTGCAGATGAGGGAGAAAAGAGAAAACTAGATCAGGAAAACGAGGTCCTCAAAGCTCAAACCCAGGAAATGAAAATAGCTACCAGAAACCCAAAGAGAAGACGAGCTGATGAAAGGCTCGTAAATGGTCTAAAGAAGAAAGTCCTCGAGTATCAAGAAGACCTGGAAAAATCTAAAGCTGGTCTAGCGAGAATCCAGGTGAAATGATAAAGAAGGCAGAAGAGCGAGCACGGTCTATGCAACAAATGAAGAGGGACCACGAAAGGAACATCGCTATATTGAGAGAAACAATATCCACTCTCAAAGAGCGGATCTTCAGACAAGCCCGAGATGCCAGAGTAGATAGGAAGCGCTACTATGATCTAATGTCCCGAATGGAGAAACAGATGAATGAGTTTCAGGATCAACTCCTTTATAACTCTCAAATGTTGGAGACGCGGAATCAACAAATAGAGCGATTGCTTATGGAAAGGGACAGAATCAAGGGAAGAATCGACGATATCGGGCACTACATCACCATAAAGTGCCTAGCTTTTGAGGATATATCTCGTACCACCTTCTTTGCTTCAATAATGATTTATGTCCACCAGATCATGGAAGATTTGAAAGATCTGCAAAGGGGCTTTGCACCAAAGCCCACGGCGAGGCCGAACGATGCCCCACGGGCGCCAAAATTCAAAACTCTGAAACATTCATAGTTTGAGTCTGTATTTTCCTTGTCTTCAGAGTCTATTGTCCGTCGGAGTTTGTATTTCCCTTTTTGGCATAAAGTCTGTAGTCTGTATCAAGTCTGTCAATTTCCTTTCAAAAATGTTTTGCCTTGTAATAAAATATTTTGCTAGTACAGGTTGAAAAATCCAAAAATGATGTCTTTATTTTCCGCACTTGTGGCAGAACTACGCGCGATCTGATTCATGCGGGGACATGATACGTAGGAAATCCACATAAGATTCGACCACCACTAAAGAGAAAAAGAGAGAAGGCAAAATGAATAAAAGAAAGGAAAAGAAAGAAATAAAAATAGAGATAAAGAAAGTTTCAAAAACACTTAAACGAGGCACAAACAAAGTAAGCCGGAATGACGCATGCGGTCGAAGCAAAGACATGTTAGAAATGGTTAAACTACCTAGGAACATTGCATCCCCCAACGTGAAATTGCAATATGTGTTAAACTCTAACACTAACAAGTTTGTTGTCTTTCCAGAGATTTCGAACCAGTTAGTTTGTTAGAATGTTCTGGCAGATTACCATTACCAAACAAGATCCAAAGGGCCCATACTAAAAAGCATGACTAGTTCAGACCAAAGTGTCGAGTATGAAAGGACAGACAATCAAATGCTGAAGGAGGAGATGGGTAAGATGAGATAGGAGATGAAAGAAATGTAGTTGGCCTTAGCTAGGGTACAAAAAGTGCCCGACCCTCCCGTTAATCCCAGTCTCCCACCAGGACACACGCCGGAATACCTTCCCCCCGGCCCTTCGACAAGCTTCCCCAGTCACCAATACTATCAGGGAAGGAATGCCTATGATCCCCAAGCTTCACGACCCAATCAGAACCCTCCTCCACCAAATGTTCCTGTTTTCGTGGCACCCCCACCAGCCATGCTGCAAAGATCATCCAGCGAGCCGTTGTTTCAGGATCACGATAACCAATATTACCCCCTGAACCAACCTTCAAAGCACCCGAGCCTCATACTTATAATACTTACTTCGAGATCCCGGTAGAGACTGAAAAGCCGGCTAAGAGCCCAGAGCAAGACGAGGTTCTTCGAAAGTTTAAAAGCCTGGAGCAATCTTTCAGGAATATCCATGGGTTAGGAAACCAAGTCAGTGTGGCTTACAGAGATTTGTGCCCATTCCCCGACATTCAATTGCCGGCAGGGTTCAAGATGCCAAAGTTTGATCTATACGAGGGGCACGGTGATCCAATGGCACATCTGCGAGGTTTTTGTAGTAAGATGAGAGGGTCCGGGGGAAAAGACGAGCTGTTGATAGCTCATTTTTGTCAAAGTCTAAGCGGGTCTGCACTGGAATGGTACACCTGGGACGATCTGGCACAAGCCTTTGCAGGCCACTTCCAGTACAACCTTGAGATCGTCCCTGACCGTCTCACATTGGTGAAACTTGAGAAGAAGCCCGGGGAAAGCTTCCGAGAATTTGGGTTCCGCTGGAGAGAGCAGGCGGCAAGAGTTGATCCTCCGATGAGAGAGGGGGAAATGGTGGACTACTTTCTGCAGACTCTGGAGCCAACTTACTTCGGTCACCTGGTGACGTCAGTTGGAAAATATTTCAACGAAGTAGTAAAAATGGGCGGTATGATTGAAGAGGGACTTAAGTCAAATAAAATCCTGAGCTATTCGGCAATTAAAGCAACCACTCAGGCCATCTAGAGCGGCACGGGAGGTGCGCTCGAAAAGAAGAAAAGGGAAGATGTAGCAACAGTCGAGGCAGGTACTTGGTCCAGATCCAGAGGTCCCCCTACTCACTATCAACCTAGAACTCATCACTCAAATTACCCACACATTCCATACGGCCCTCCACAGCCCTACTACCCACCACAAGAGCCAAATTTCTCTGTCCATCACGCCCAAACTTACACCCAGCCTTCGGCTCGCCCGCAGTGGCATGTGATGGCTCCCCAGAATACATATCCACTTCCACAAAATACATATCCACCCCCACAAAACACATATCCACCTCCACAAAACATATATCCACCACCAAAGGCCTATAGGAATCCTTCGGGACCAGGTTTCCGTGGGAATCAGACTTTCAGGAATGAAAGGGTGCAGAGGCAGAGAACATTCACTCCGCTGGGAGAAACCTATACTACTCTGTTCCACAAATTGAGGCAGTTAGGCCTATTGAGTCCTGTGGAGCCCAAATTGCCAAATCCCCTTCCCAAAAATCTGGACCACTCGGTAAGCTGTGAATGTTGTTCGGGGGCTCCCGGGCATGATACTGAGAAGTGTTGGAAGTTGAAGACTGCAGTACAAGATCTTATTGACACAAATAGGATCGAGGTCCATGAGATAGAGGCACCTAACATCAATCAGAACCCATTGCCGGCACATCATGAAGCCCACATGATCAAACTAGTGCACAAAGGAGGGAAGCTCAAGAAGCCCTCACAAATGGTAATGATGATCCGTGCCAGTCCAAAAGAAAAATCGATCAGTGGAAAAGCGGTAGTACAGTCGGAAAGGGTAGAAGGCAAGTCAGTGGTGGTGATGGGGAAGAGTTCGTCTGATGTTGCCAAGAATCCAGATCCGGTCAAAGTAACGGTGCACGGGATATCAAGCAAGCCAGTAGCCGTGAAAGGGGCATGCATAGGACTAGTTGTTATCATGCCAGTATTGCAGTTGCCGATAATCATCGAGAAAGCTATGCCTTGGAGCTACAGTCAAGTAATGGTAATGCATAAGGTGAAGGAAGTTGTGGAGGAAATATGTGAGGAACAGGGGCTAACTCGTTCGGGAAGGTGTTTTGCTCCCGCAGAGTTAAGAAGGGCCAATCCAGTAGCGACAAAGAATCCAGTTACCGAGGAAAAGGCAGAAGAATTTTTAAAGAAAATGAAGGCGCAAGATTACTCCATTGTCGAGCAGTTGAGGAAGACCCCGGCACAGATCTCATTATTATCCTTGTTGATCCATTCAGATGAGCACCGCCAGGTATTAATGAAAATTCTGAACGAAGCCCATGTTCCAGATAAGATCTCTGTGAACCATCTGGAGAAAATAGCAAACAAGATTTTTGAGGTCAACATGGTCACTTTTTCAGACGATGAGGGTACAGAACATAATAGAGCCCTCTATTTGACTATGAAGTGTGAAGACTCGGTAGTCACTCGAGTACTGATTGATAATGGGTCTAGTGCCAATATCTGTCCTTTGACCACCTTGAACAAACTGAATGTCGATGGTGACAGAATTCAAAAGAACAACATCTATGTTCGAGGGTTTGATGGTGGTGGTACAGACACAGTGGGTGACATCATACTTGTATTAACAATTGGTCCGATTGAGTTCACCATAGAGTTTCAAGTGTTAGACGTGGCAGTGTCATATAATCTTCTGTTGGGGCGACCCTGGATCCATGCCGCCAAAGCAGTGCCCTCTACATTACATCAGATGGCCAAATTCGAGTGGGATAGGCAAGAGATTGTAGTACATGGGGAAGACAATACAAGCGCCGTAAGTAATGCCATCGTACCCTTCATAGAGACTGACGATGACAAAGGGGCGTTGGTTTACCAAGTTTTCGATACGGTTTTAGTGGACAAAGTTCCCGAGGGTGAAAGTATCCCACTTCCTAAAGTAGCAGCTGCAACTATCATGGTAGCCTTGGAGATGTTGAAAAACGGGTTTGTGCCAGGCAAAGGTTTAGGGGCTGATCTTCAGGGTATCGTTCAGCTGGTTTTTTTGCCCAAAAATCTGGATACCTTTGGGTTGGGGTTCAAGCCTACAACGGCGGATGTGAGACGGGCCCGCAAGTTGAAGAAAAGAGTCTGGGTCCTTCCCAAGCCAATCCCGCGCCTATCCAGATCATTTGTCAGAGCAGGTATCATAAAGTTGTCGGTCTCGAAAGTTCTCAGACCACTGATTGGGCCAGATGGAGACTTGAATGAGGGCTTTGAAAGGCTGTTCGCCGATGTCAACATTATAGAAGCTGGAGAAGGGTCCAGTAGGTTAGATGTACAGTTTGTGGGGCCTAGGGCAAATATCAACAATTGGATGGCTACTCTCCTTCCTACCCGGAGGGAGTCTTGGTAGTGGGCTCTGATTTTGCTTTCTTGTTTTTTGGATTATTCCAGGGTTGTAATCCAGTTTTGTTTTGTATTCGGCAAAGTGTGAAACTCTGTTATCCCGTATTTTAATAAAGTGAAAGCTTTTTTTTCTTCTTATTTTGTTCTAATTTTGTTTTCTTCTTTTCTCTTTCTGAACAGTTCTCTTTATATTGGTTCTAATGACATGGCACGCACAACGGATCTTCAACCCAGTCTAAAAAATCAATCTGATTCTGAACTAATTGTACAAGAGGTCGATTATGATGATGAATCGGAATACGATGAGGATGAAGCCTTCGAAGAGATAAACAGAGAGTTAAGCCAGTTTGAAGAGAAATCCAAGACCAACTTAAATGACACAGAAGCCATCAACTTAGGGGATGCAGATGATATCAGGGAAACTAAAATAAGCATCCACATTGCACTGAATATCAGGGAAGAACTAATCAAAGCACTTATTGAGTTCAAAGACGTTTTTGCATGGTCGTATGATGACATGCCGGGGTTAAGCACGGATTTAGTGGTTCACAAATTGCCCATTAACCCGGTATGCCCTCCCGTCAAGCAGAAATTGAGGAAGTTCAAAACAGACATGAGTGTGAAGATTAAAGAGGATGTAACCAAGCAGCTGCAAGCAAAGGTTATTCAGGTCACTCGATATCCTGATTGGTTGGCTAATGTGGTGTCGGTGCCGAAGAAAGATGGGAAGATTATGGTGTATGTCGATTACTGCAATCTGAACAGGGCAAGCCCAAAGGATAACTTTCCATTACCCAATATCCATATCTTGATCGATAATTGTGCCAGACGTGAGATCGGGTCTTTTATGGATTGCTATGCTGGGTATCATCAGATTCTGATGGATGAAGAAGATGCGGAAAAGACGGCTTTCATTACGTCGTGGGGGACTTATTGCTACCGGGTAATTCCATTTGGTTTGAAGAATACTGGGGCAACGTACATGAGAGCAATGACTACTGTGTTTCATGACATGATACACAAAGAGATTGAGGTATACGTGGATGATGTGATCATAAAATCAAAGCATCAGGAAGACCACGTAGCAGACCTAAAGAAGTTTTTCCAAAGACTTCGAAGGTATGATATTAAGCTCAACCCGGCCAAATGTGCATTTGGTGTCCCATCTGGAAAGCTGTTGGGATTCATCGTCAGTCGACGAGGCATTGAGTTGGACCCGTCAAAGATCAAATCCATCTAAGATTTGCCGCCGCCGAAGAACAAGACAGAAGTAATGAGTCTGTTGGGAAGGTTGAATTATATCAGCAGGTTTATTGCTCAACTCACAACAACTTATGAACCCATTTTTTGGTTACTGAAAAAAGATGCTGCGGTAGAATGGACGGTAGAATGTCAGGAAGCATTTGACCAAATCAAAGGATATTTATCAAATCCACCTGTGTTGGTTCCACCTGAGCCGGGAAGACCGTTAATTCTTTATCTAACGGTCCTGGAGAATTCGTTTGGCTGCGTACTAGGGCAACATGACATTAAAGGAAGGAATGAGCAAGCCATCTATTATCTCAGCAAGAAGTTTACAGGCTATGAGGTTAAGAACACTGAACTCGAGAAGACATGTTGCGCCCTAACTTGGGTGGCCCAGAAATTGAAGCATTATCTGTCATCATATACTACTTATCTCATTTCACGCTTGGATCCACTGAAGTATATTTTCCAAAAGCATATGCCCACAGGGAGATTGGCGAAATGGCAGATATTACTCATAGAATTCGACATCGTCTATATGATGAAGACGACCATGAAGGCCCAAGCATTGGCTGATCACTTGGCTGAGAATCCTGTTGATAAAGAATACGAGCCCTTGAGGACGTATTTTCCTAATGAAGAAGTGATGCATATAGATGAGTTGGAAATGACCAAGGAACCAGGATGGAAGCTTTTTTTCGATGGAGACGCAAATGCGAAGGGAGTTGGAATAGGAGCGGTACTTATTTCTGAAACAGGACATCATTATCCTGTTACGGCTCAACTGAGTTTCTATTGTACCAACAACATGGCTAAGTATGAGGCATGCATTTTGCGTCTACGGCTAGCTGTAGACATGGATGTCCAGGACGTCTTGATCTTGGGAGACTCGGACCTCCTGGTGCATCAGATTCAGGGTGAATGGGAAACAAGAGATTTGAAGCTCATACCATATCGACAATGTTTGCACGATCTGAGCAAGCGATTTCGATCAGTGGAGTTCAGACACATCCCAAGAGTTCATAATGAGATTGTCGATGCTTTGGCCACCTTAGCATCAATGTTGCACCACCCAGACAAAATTCATGTTGACCCATTGCATATTCAGGTTCGTGATCAACATGCTTATTGCAACATGTTAGAGGAAGAACTGGATGGCGAACCATGGTTCTATGATGTCAAGGAATACCTCAGGATGGGGATATACTCGGAGCAGGCCACCGAAGATCAAAAGAGAGCCATTCGGCGACTAGAAAATGGATTTTTCCTTAGTGGAGGAGTGTTGTACAAAAGAACACCAGATTTGGAATTGCTGAGATGTATAGATGCTAGTCAAGCCACAACATTTATGACAGAGGTACTTGTGGGAATTTGTGGGCCACATATGAACGGATATGTATTGACGAAGAAGATTCTTCGAGCAGGGTACTATTGGCTCACTATGGAGCGTGATTGTATCAGTTTCGTGCAGAAATTCCATCACTGTCAGATACACGGAGATCTGATTCACTTTCCGCCGACAGAATTGCATACAATGTCAACAGCATGACCATTTGTTGCCTGGGGCATGGATGTCATTAGACCTATTGAGCCGGCAGCTACCAACGGTCATAGGTTCATTCTGGTGACCATCGATTATTTCACTAAGTGGGTTGAAGCTAAAACTTTCAAGTCGGTAACCAAGAAGGCAGTGGTAGATTTTGTTCATTCCCATATCATCTGTAGATTTGGGATCCCAAAAGTGATCATCATGGATAATGGTGCTAATCTTAACAGTGGTTTGATGAAAGAAGTATGTCAACAGTTCAAGATTAAACACCGTAATTCCACACCATATCGTCCCAAGGCGAATGGAGCGGCCGAGGCGGCCAACAAGAACATAAAGAAGATACTGAGAAAGATGGTAGAAGGGTCCAGACAATGGAATGAGAAGTTACCATTGGCATTGTTGGGTTGTCGCACTACTATTCGTACTTCAGTAGGCGCAACTCCTTATTTGTTGGTATACGGAACTGAAGCAGTGATACCGGCAGAAGTTGAAATTTCATCCCTTCGGATTGTCGCTGAGGTTGAGATTGATGATGACGAGTGGGTCAAAACCCATTTGGAGTAGTTGAACTTGATTGATAAAAAGAGATTGGTAGCTGTGTGTCATGGCCAGTTTTATCAAAAGAGAATGGCAAGAGCATACAACAAAAAGGTGCATCCCCGGAAGTTTGAAGTGGGTCAGCAAGTGCTGAAACACATCCTCCCACATCAGGCTGAGGCAAAGGGCAAGTTCGCCCCGAATTGGCAAGGGCCATTAATTGTAACCAGAGTGTTATCCAATGGCACTTTATGTTTAACAAATATCGAAGGGAAATGCATCAACATGGCTATCAATTCTGACGCAGTTAAGAGATATTATGTAATATTTCTTTTAATTGTAATTGTTGTTTGTTTGCATTTGGCATGGTATCAGAGAATGAAATGACGGAGGAAATTTTTTCTTCCATCCAAACACTTCAACCTTTGCTTCCCCTTTTGAGCCTTATTTATTCTTTCATACCCCTCTTTTGGAATAAGTAATGAAAATGAAAGAAAAAGAGAAGAGAAAAATAATGATAATAAAGACAAAAGAAAAGTCACAAGAAAAACAAAGGAAATGGGAACTACGTTTGACCTGATTCCTTAAAAAGGATACGTAGGCGCCTCACGACTCGGTCATAGTGAAATAAGAATCAAAAATCCCCAAGCAAGAAAAACTAGAGCAGAAGTTGTGTTTGTAATTTTGGGAAGGAAGTTTGATTCCAAGAGTTGTAATGTCTTACCCATCAAATTATTTTGAACCTTTTGATACCCCTTTTCTTTTAGCCATACACAAAAACCCATATTGATGTCCAAAAAAGACCTCTCGATCAGTATCCGAGAAGTGCCAAGTCGTGCAAATGGAAGTCGGGAATAACGCTCTGATCCCCAGCAGAAAAGAGGATCATAAGATGGAAATGAATTGATAGCCGAAAGAATCCCCAGCAGAGAGAGTCATATCGGTAACGCTCCAATCCCCAGCTGAAAAAAATAATAATAAAATAAAATAAGAGTCTTATCGGTGAAAACCTCCACATGCACCATAAGGCGACGAAAGTTGAGAGAAATGAAACGAGAGAGTCTTGTCGGTGAAAACCTTCACAGGCACCATAAGGCGACGAGAGTTGAGGAAAATGAGAGAGTCTTATCAGTGAAAACCCCTCGAAGGTCACTATAAGGCGACAAGGGGTCAAAAGAGGCAAACAAGATAAGATTGACGGAAAGGATCCATCAAGGCATCAAGCAGTGCAAAGATGTTGAGTCGACAAAAGAATTGGGTGCTTACATATCCCCCAACAAAGTAAGGCCATCAGAAAGATTGATTGATATAAATAGACTGGGTTGGTTAATCCAAAATGCACGACGTGATCATTGGGATCAGTTGTACCATTCAGATAAGTTCTTTTTTTTTCTTCTCCCCAACATTTTTTAGAAAACTATTCTTCTCTTATTTTCTTGAATTCATCATTTTTTATTTTAAAGTCTTTATCTCCCCGATAGTTTGTTTTTGAAAAGGACTTTCAGAGCTTATTACCAGTTGCCAAGATGGTGCAAAAACACAATGTGGATAGGACGGGCCAAAGATAATGCAATGGAACGAGAAGACGTTCGTTGCACGACCAAATGATGGATTGATTTAGGATTTCCGGGAGAGTATGGAGAAAAGTGGGAAGCAACAATTGGTGAATAAAGAATCGTCAAGAAACAAGAGCATCCCTGGCAAATTATCGACCAAGATCCAAGAGGGTCGGACAACATGGAGCAGGGAAAGAAGAGGGGGAAAACCATCCCCAACAGGAATATGATCGCCAGCAGGAATATCATCCCCAACAAATAATCTCATCCCCAGCAAGCTTTGGTAATGTAATGGAACACAAAGGTGGGAAAGAAGAAAGAGAAAACCATCCCCAGTAGGAGTGGCATGACCATTCACCACGTTTTAAACTAACGAAATTTTTCTTTGATTTGAAGCAGGGACAGAAAATGTTATAGATGATGAAAAGACATCATGATACGAGAAAGATTGTCAAACTGGGGCAGAAAGTTTTCTTTCATTTTTGAAAATTTTCTGGAGGTCCGGTACCCACTTGGGGAAGAAGCAAGATAACACAAGTTTGGGGAAAAATGGTATCCCCAGCAGTTTTTGGAAGAAGGCCAAACAAGTTTTAAAGGAAGCAATTTCGGAAGGAAGATAACACAAGTCTTAAGGGAAGTAGTCTTTGAAAGAGGAAAATAACATATTTTTGAATAAAGCACCGGTGTTATCCCCAACAGTTTTCAGAGGAATGAAACACCAGTGTTGAGGGAAGCAGTTCTAAAAGAAGATAATTTAAAGTTAGAAGAAAAATGGTTCAGGAGGCAGGAAGGAGCAACAACAATAAAACGCATTTCTTAGAAATCATCGATGTCAGGAGCCCGCTTGGAGAATAGAGGTGTTATATTTTTAAGAAGTTGTTGAAGTCAGGCGCCCGCCTGGAGAATGGAGGTGTTATGTTTTTAAGAAATTGTTGAGGTCAGGAACCCGCCTGGAGAATGGAGGTGTTATATTGTTGACTTGTAGTCGAAGTTAGGAGCCCGCCTGAAAAATAGAGGTGTTATATTTTGGAGTTGTAGTCGAAGTCAGGAGCCCGCCTGGAGAATAGAGGTGTTATAATTTTACGAAATATTTGAAGTCGGGAGCCCGCCTGGAGAATGGAGGTGTTATAATTTAAGAAGTTGTTGAAGTCAAGAGCCCACCTGGAGAATGGAGGTGTTATATTTTCAAGTTGTAGTTGAAGTCAGGAGCCCGCCTGGAGAATGGAGGTGTTATAATTTTACGAAATAGTTGACGTCAGGAGCCCGCCTGGAGAATGGAGGTGTTATATTTTCAAGTTGTATGTGAAGTCAGGAGCCCGCCTGGATAATGGAGGTGTTATAATTTTAAGAAGTTATTGAAGTCAGGAGCCCGTCTGGAGAATGGAGGTGTTGTATTTTAAGAAGTAGTTGAAGTCAGGAGCCCGCCTGGAGAATGGAGGTGTTATATTTTAAGAAGTAGTTGAAGTCAGGAGCTCGCTTGGAAAATGGAGGTGTTATATTTTTTAAGAAGTCGTTAAAGTCAGGAGCTCGCTTGGAGAATGAAGGTGTTATATCTTTAAATTGCTGTTAAAGCCAGGAGACCGCCTGTAGAATAGAGGAGTACATTTCAAAACGAAGTCAGGAGCCCGCCTGTAGAATAGAGGAATAAATTTCAAGTTTAAAGTCAGGAGCCCGCCTGTAGAACAGAGGACTACACTCAATTTCAAGTCAGAAGTCAGTAAAGCAAAGGGTTACAACAAAATATCCCCAGCATAAATTCCGCTGCAGAAATCAGAAGGAAGACTACAAGAGCAAGTTGAAGATAGATAAGATGTTGTAATCCCTAGTTTAGTCTAGCTTCTTGTTTTCTTTTAGCACGGTGTAATAAGGAGGCCG
The DNA here is from genome assembly GCF_000393655.2 of Nicotiana sylvestris. Taxonomy (NCBI): domain Eukaryota; kingdom Viridiplantae; phylum Streptophyta; class Magnoliopsida; order Solanales; family Solanaceae; genus Nicotiana; species Nicotiana sylvestris. The sequence goes on along the minus strand of NC_091060.1, from coordinate 174,739,058 downwards.
GAAAGCAGTAGCAACAACATGCAGCAGTAGTAACAACAAAATCGCAAGTCCCATGGTAGTCCCAGCTACCAAAACTTCCCGAACTACATTTACCTGATTCCCTTTTAGCCAGGGATATGTAGGAAACCTATGAAGCAGAGGTTCGGTCAAATCTTTTGAAAATGCTTCACACGGAGTAGCCGAACGGGCAAAATTCGCTCTTATCCGCTCACTTTATCTTTGCACGAAAACTCTTCGTGTTTCCGGACAAAGAGGGGCAGCTGTGAGCACATGATTTTTGCCCTATATGAGAATTACTCCCAAAAAATTCAAAATAAAATAATTTTCCTTTGTGTGCAATTTTGAGAATTTTCGTGGCATTTTTGGATAGTTATTTGTATTTGTCTGTGCATGTTTATTTTTTAAATTAATAAGAAAATACAAAAAATATGTCGCATTTGCATTTAGGATTTAATTCTACAATTAGGAGTAATTAAGTTTGTTTTACAAAAATGAAAAAAATCACAAAAAAGTAATGTATTTTGCATTTTTAGCATTTAATGTCCAAGTTGTGTGATTTTATTTAATTGTGTGTGTTAATTGTTATTAAAATTTAATTAGTACTTTTATAAATTAATCTAGTCCTATAAGTGAATTTAGGATTTTTGTAATTTTTAGTTTTATTAGTTTCAGAAAAAGAAAAGCAAAATAAAAGAGTGTTAAGTCATATTTGGGCCAAATCAATTTAAAGTCCATCATCCCAAACAATTTTCTTCCTCTTTAAATTGAAACCTGTCCAAGACAACCTAGATACCCAGCCCATACCCCATCCCCGACCCGGTCTGCCCCATAGCCCAAACGACCACCCCTTTCTCCATTTTCATTTTCATTTCCAATCCTTAACAAAAAAAAAAACCTAAACCACCCGCCCCCTTTCATCTCCCATCTTCAACAAAAAAACACACGCACATGTAGCCACCACCTCACTGCCATCTCCAAGCTCCCGTCGACAACCTACAGCCCAACGACCCTCCAGTCGCGAGATCCAGCCAGTCCGCCCGTCGCTGCACTGCTGACCACTGGCCAGCCTTCTCCATCGACGTCCAACGCCACCAACAGACCCAATATCGTCACTCGTCAACCAGTCACCAACAGTCCTCCACTCCAGCTCCACACTCGTCGACCAGCAGCCTTCACAGAAACGACCAAACACTCCGTCAGTCATCATGCTCGAGCAGCCATGAAACTCTAGCTCAAAACCTTCAAAACCCTCCATTAAAAAGGACAATGACTCATTTTCAGTCTGCGAGTTCGAGTTTTCGACGGGGTCTTGGTTCCAGATTTGCTCGAATTTCTTGGAACATTAGCTTGAAGCTTTTGTTCGGTATTTGCCTTTGCTGTACAGCTCTGCTCAAAGAGTTTTCTGTATTCAATCACTTGGGAAATCCATTTTGGCAACAATGAAGGTCCATTTCCTTTTTATTTTCATCTTGTCTTTTGGTTAAACTGATATAATTGAGCTGCTTATTTCCATGATCGAACGTAGTGAGCAGCAGTACAAGTTCATGAATCTGCAGTTCTTCTTGCTTGTTTTAATTATCTTGCCTCGTTCTAGTTTCTATCTTTTCTTAGTTATGTTATGTTGTTTCTTTTCTTGTCGTTGTTCATCATTTCTTGCATATGAAGTCAGTTTGTTTTCATTCAGTATGTTGACAGTGTTCATTTGTTCTTGTTTAGGTTTAATCTAGAAGTGTGTTAGTTTAATCACTGAATATTTATTTTGATGATATTTGGTCTGAATTGAGTTTCAAGCTTAAATTGTGATTTGAGTTTGATGAATCTTAATGTTGTTCTGATATGAATCTGATCTTGAATGTTGATATGAATATGACCATGATGAACTGATTCCTAAGTGTTGTCAATTGGGAGTTAGTCTCATATGATTTGATTAGACAATTGTTAGGATTTCTCACTTAAGATTGGTTATAGCTGCTATAGTTTGGTTAATTGGTTAGGAGGATTGGATATAGCTGATGGGGTAGAATGGTAATTTCAGTAGTTTCAGGGGTATTTTGGGATTTAAAGTTTTAAAAAATGATTAATTTGAGTGCTCTGTCCACTAAGCACTAATAATATTAAAATAAGGCATTGTTTAATACATAGTGGGGGACAAGACATTTGGTACTGGGGAACAAATGAATTAAAAGGAGGGAAAACATACTCTAGTGGGGTTTTAGAGATGATGGGTAGAAATTAATAATAGTTGGGGTGCTTTTGAGAGTTGGGGAGGGTCTGTTTTGCAGATAAATAGAGCAGAGTTTGGACATAATAGGGGGGGCTTTTGAATCTGAAAAAAGATCATTATTTGAGAGTTTAAAAAGGGTTGGCTTTTGAAAAACACCACTCTTTGAAGAAGTCACACGTTTGAAAATCAATGGAAAAGGGTCCTAAAATCAGTCTAGGATATTTGTTAAGTCAGTTCTTGTTTCTTCTTTAGCTCGGGAGAATCAGTTTAAAAGGAAAAAAGGTTAGGCATTCATGGAGTTTGTTACTGTGCCATTGGGGTTCAGAGTTGTTGCTGATTTGATTTTGAGTATGTTGGGTCTGTTGTAGCTGTTTGGTTTCCTTCCTGAAGTTGAAACTAGTGTGTTGTCTAGTTAAAATTGACTCTTGGACTGCTTTCTGCTACTCTTTTGGTTTGAAGTTGGTTTCAAGTTAGGTTTATTTTGGGTGTTGTTATTGCTGTGTTGGTTTGTTTGTGTTGCTGTTTGGTATAGCTGGGGAATTTTTAACTGGTTTTCATGAGTTGCTGTTGGATATATGTTACTGTTGCTATTGTGCTGTGCTATTTGTTGTGCTGATCACTCCTTCTTCTTCTCCATTATATTCCATTTCCAGGTATACATTCTAAAAAACCTGTGTTGATGTAAGCTCGAATTTGAAGTTGAAGTTGAGATGAAATGGAAATGCAGCTGTTAGTTCTATTTGACATGACTGTATAAATAAACTGAAACTGTTTCTTTATTAGCTAGATTATCACTCGATATGTCTTGAATGTATATATAAGCATGTGATCTCGAGCAGTGGTTGTATTTAGTTTTATGTTAGGTTAATAGGATAGTTAGATTAATTTCAGTTTTGGTAATTTGTTTCGTGAAGTCATTTGAAAGCGATTCACATTGCAATAAACCTTTAGTAATGGTCGTCATGTGTTTTGTACTAAAATAGGACTGTTTATTTGCTACATCATGGCATGTTAAAATTGGCCCATAAAGAGTGTTGTGGTTATTTTGTTCAAGTTGTTCCAAGTAGAACGATGTACTGCTTTCACTATCAAATCAGGATGCTTACCTAATGACATGCAAATGAATAAGTAAACACTTGACTTTAGGGGCTCAATCCTTCGATCTCACCTACGCAGCTTGGCACGCCCCATTCGGTTTTGGGTTTGCCTCAAGGCCCACCTGTTGTTGTTCGTTCACAAGTAGAATTAGTTGGCCCATTTAATTTGGGCCTGATTTAAAGGTTTCAGTATATAGTTAACACAATATAAGTTTGGGGCTTTGAGTTAGGTAGCGGGTTCAAATTAAAAAGTCCGTCCTTTTGTTTGGACTCGAACTTGAACTCGAAGCCCGCTTTTATAATATTAACTAATTAGGAACTTTTCTTTATCTTTAGAGAAAAAAAATAGAAAAATCTTAGTCGCTTTAGGATATCCTTTAAATAAAATATGAGACGAGCCTCGCCAAATAAAACGTACAAACAGCGGGGCCCTCAATAAATGGTTATTTTAAATACTTAGACTTCGGGATGGGTCGTTTATCAAAATTTCACGGCCTTCCCCAAAATAATAATACGCTAATCGCTTTAGGCGCGCATTTTAATAATCTTACCTTCTTGAACCCGGGTTCACATTTATGTGACCCAAATCCAAATCTCAACGAAGTCGAAATGTGTCGCTAATCACGGGTACATTGATTGTGACGTGGTTCGAGATGCATTTCCACGACGTTGCAAATTACTTTTAAAAATAATGAATGAGACGAGCCTCGACAAACAAAAGATACACAAGCTGTGGGGCCCTCTATACGTGTTGGGAAAATTACTTCGACTTTGGGATGGGCCGTTTAGCAAAATTTCACGACCTTACCCAAAATAATGATACGCTAGTCACTTTAGGCGCGCCTTTAATAATTTACTTTCTTAAACTCGGGTGCACATTTATGCGACCCAAATCCAAATCTCGACAGAGTTGAAATGTGTCAATAACCACGGGTGCATTGATGTGACGTGGTTCGAGATGTATTTTCACGACGTCGCAATTCTCGTTAAAAAAAAAAAATAATAATAATAAAAGCGGTAAACAGTTAAAATTTGCACATAGGTTCAACATGTATTAAAATCAGATAAATAAGCCGAATATGACAGTTGAGCGACCGTGCTAGAACCACGAAACTCGAGAATGCCTAACACCTTCTCCTGGGTTAACAGAATTCCTTACTCGGATTTCGGGTTCGCGGACTGTAATACAGAGTTAATCTTTTCCTCGATTCGGGATTCAACCGGTGATTTGGGACACCATAAATCTCCCAAGTGGCGACTCTGAATTAAATAATAAATCCCGTTTCGATTGTCCTTTAATTGGAAAAACTCCCTTTGCGCCTTTGCGGGCGCGGGTAAAAAGGAGGTGCGACAACGGGTAAGTGTGGTATTTTAGTGGTGATTTGGCTCCCTGTGTGACCATTACGGCACTCACATCCTTCTTCTTAGACGTGCCACCAAACTGTAAAGCCTTGTTGGTGGCCTACAATGCTTCAAGATTAGTAACCATACCATTCTTAATGCCTTCCTCAATTCTTTCTCCCAGCTTGATGATATCGGAGAATTTCTGGCCCTCGATCAGCATCAACCTCTCATAATATTGTGAATCTTGAGCCCGAAAGAAGAATCCATTCATCTGTTCTTTTTCTAAGGCCGGCCTGATCTTAGCAACCTCTAATCTCCAACGAGTAGCATACTCGCAGAATGTCTCGGTAGGCTTCTTCTTCAAATTCTAGATGTAGAATACATCTGGTGCATTCTCTGTATTTAATCGGAACCTATCCATGAAATCTGATGCCATACCTACCCAGGTTGTCCATTTCTTGTGGTCCTGGCTGATGTACCAGGATAAAGCATCCCCCTTCAGACTTCTCATGAAGAGTTTCATACGGATTTTCTCATCCCTCCTGACTCCAACCAGCTTATCACAATATGTCCTCAAATGGACTCTAGGATCTCCCGTGCCATCGAACATTTCGAACTTGGGAGGTTTGTACCCCTCCGGAAGTTCAACATCTGGATGAATGCAGAGGTCCTCATAATTCAGCCCCTCTATACCTTTGTTTCCTTCCACACCCTGGACTCAACTGGTCAACTTCTTAAGTTCTGCTGCCAAGTTTCTGATAAGAAAGTCCTTGTCATCAGACTCAGGTGCACTTGAGATTGGTTGAGTGTAGTGGGGTACGGTATCTACGTAGATGGGATTGTTGTGGAGGTGGTCGTTTGTGGTGTTTAGTGGTTCAGGAATGAGTAGTGGAGTGTTGTTTGGAGTGTGACATGTGTTTCAGTGTTGAGCATGAGTAGGTTGCATCTGTCGTTGTGGGGTGTTCTGTGGAGGTGTGGGATTTTGAGCATTTGGAAAGTTGACGTCAGGAGCGGTGAGAGAGAACGATAAATTTGCCAAGTTCCGAACTTGATCCAGTTCTTCTCGGAACTTCAATAATTTTTGCTCAAGTTGGGCAGCAGTTTCCTTAGCAATCGGGGTACCCTGAGGAATCTCAGTTCTTTCATTTTCCTTTATGGCGCTTGAATCTCCCATTCTACCTTTGTTCTTGTTCCGGATAGACCCGGAGGAGGAGGAGGTGGAGGGCCCTTAGATCTCGTACTGTATGATGATAGTGCCAGAATACACGAACTAACCTTTGGGGAGGGGAATAATAAAAGAAAAGCAAAAAGGTAACAAGTTAGTGCGAATTATGAGGAAAAATGTCGCAGTATTTAAACATATTGAGTAAGGATATAAATCGTGTCCTAATTTGGGTGCCTCATTGTGCCCGAGGTAGGCCTAGCAACAAATTAATTTGGAGAACTTATAATGCTAAATGCCTCATTTTATTGATAAAAATAAGACGAGTCCAAAACGACGTTAAATAACAGAAAGTAAAATGTCACTAGTGGCCATCGGCCTTATTACATCGTTAAAGCAAAATAAAAGACTCCTAACTACTTGGTCCCAGAAGGACCTTCCCCAGATTTGGCATCTTTGTCTCCCTCGAACAGTTTCACCAGCTCGCGCTGTCCTAGCAGCAGATATGCTCGGGCCAAATGTCCGCCTGCATTCCCTTCAGCGTTTTGACAGTCTTCAATCCTCTTGATGAACTTTCCTTATATCTCCACTAGACCCCGCTCCAAATACCCTAGTCGCTTGTTGGCACTGACAGCCATATCCTTCCATTCCTCGATCAACTTCTGATGGGCTTTTTGTATTTCCCGATGCTCACTTTCACACTCTCAAATTCTCTTGCGTAGTTGATTGTACTTAACCCGCACTTCAGCTTTCTCGTCGATAATTTTGTGTCCTCGAATGAACCCGGGCTGACCCATACCATTGTGATTATCTTCCAACTAACCTGAATAGTGCGGCACACAACCGGCGTGATACTTGTCTGGCTCAATAGATTCTTTCCCCAAAACTAGCTTGCAATGCCACATGTGATGAGCTTGGCATTTTTTAGGGCTATCATCGTCCTGGAAATCAGCCCTGAAGTGACTCATTTTGTTGACCCTTGGTATGATTTGCTTTCTTCCAGCCTACCTCATGGACCTGGAAGGGAACGTAGGGATAAGTTCCTCTTAGACTAATGAGTATGAGAAATGGTACGTCTCGAGATCGAACAATGAATTCCTCTGTAGGGAACCACTCGACCGTCCATTGTACCTGGTCTTCTTTTAGATTCTCAAATAACTCTACCTATCCTCCAGCGTCCTCTGGCCGAGCAAACATGTTAGGCATATAATTCATGCGCCTTGGCTGGTGGAAGGCGATGTGATCATCCCAGTCTCTGCGTAAAATCTCTTGCCGGTATTCTCCTTTTTGGAGGTGCTCCATGAGCCAGAGCTGAAGTAATAAATTGCATCCCTCAAAATGATTGGCCTTTTGCTGACAGTTGTCCAGGGCTCAGTATATCTCAACAACGATCATGGGAACTATACTGAAAAGTTGTCCGTCAATTCCTTCCATCATAGTCTTGGTTACCATGGCCAGTCTGGTTTGGATCCTAGCCTTCTTCATAGGGAACACTATCATCCCCAGGAGAAGACCCTTCTGTGAATATGCCCTAATGAGGTAAGGGCAAATTTGTCTGAGTAGGTGCGGTATGACTTGCTATGGCCGTACCTCTCATACAGATAGTCGAATGGGATGTAGGAGTCTTTCAAATAGGTCAAGTCTGGATTCTTCTTTAGTCCCATCATCTTAAGGAAACCCCTACCCTTGCGATTCTCTGGCATAAGTAAACCCGGAGTCTCCCAAGGAATACCAGCTAAACCTCCTATTTCTTCGAGCAAGGGAGTCATTTCAAGGTCCCCGAAGCGGAACACGGACCTGTCAATATCCCAGAATAGAGTTGCAGCCTCTATGATTTTGTTTTCAAGCTGGATTTCTAAAAGAGAAGGTAAATTCCCTAAATTTTTGCGGACGAGCGTCTGATCACTGGAGTGGAGGTCTTTCCATCAATTTAGTAGCCTTGGATGAATGTTGGTTACCATGCCAAATCTGGGGACTTCGTGCCTCATTTTCTGCAAAACAGAGTGTTAGACCCTTACCCTACCAGACTCGACTATTTAAACCAATAGTTATCATAACAATCATTTAGTTCTCCAAATAAATGCATAGAATGTGTAGGTGTCCGTTTGGGTTTCAGGGAAACCCGATGGACTTTGGACAAGGTTATCTTAATGAGTCATTATGTGGACAACATAATTGACTCGGCTAGGTTTGACCATGATGCATGTACAATTAAACAGAGTAAGGTTTCTATTGGGGTATTAGACAGGTACCCTTGAGCGGACAACTCAAGAGGGAAAGGCACAAAACCGTCGACTACACCGCTGATCGACTGGTTTTACCGCAAATACGTCTTTGCCAAATTTAAAGGGTGATAATATTGGAAGAGCGCAACCACTCATTATAAGCGTTGCTATGGTATCTGTTTGGCACGAGTGGAATATGATGTTGAAGATGCAGTTTACAAAAATGAAACAAATTGACATGTATTTCCACATTCATAAGATAAATGATTACAATAATTGCTCGTAATTACAACAGTATTGAAATAAAGCAGTAAAGGAAAGCAGTTAAAGGAAAGAAAAGACATGAGGAGCCAAGTCAGTTTTGTAGTGAAAGAATAAAAGACAGTAAATAAAGCAATTAATGAGATAGTAAAGTCACAAGCAACATGCAATGGTAAAAGCCTAAAGAAGTCCCCAGCGGAGTCGTCATGCTGTCGACGCCCCCTTTTTCTATGGGTTGAAATCGGGTATACAACATTGGGAGGACAACTTTATTCCATTTCGAGAATTGGGCTTAGAAGTTGAAGAGTCGCCACCTAATGATTATAGTGCATTAGGACACTTTTTAGAAGAGTTTGAGATAAAGAGACCAGAGATTAGGGTAAGGGCTAAAAATTATCCCGAGGTGAAGGTGTTAGGCACCCCTCAGGATCCACAAGTGTGGTTCCCTGCCATGCTACAATTGTGACTTTAATAAGACAAGTAGAAAAAATAAAGCAAAGGGCTTCACATAGTTTTGCAAACAAGTTTAAGAGTTGAAGAAGTAGAGAATTTAGAAAATTAGTTTTAAAAGAAAACTTAAAAATTAACAAGTAAAGGGAAAAAGGGTCCTAGGTTTACCGATAATATGGATCACATCAATGCAATATCCAGCAATCACTCCTCAGAAGAGGGGTCATACGTGATATCAACGCACCGGTCATCCTATCCATATTCTACCCTTCCCACCCCGTTAAGGTATTAAAGCGCGGAAAGTTTTGTTACTTATTACATGCTAGTACCCGTCTCAATCCTATCAGTCCCGGAGGCATTTAGGACTACTAATCCTAAAGGGAAAGGGATTTGGGGCCTTTTGAGAGTTTCAAAGGATAAAATACTAAGCCGTCAATCAAAACACATAATACAAGTAAAAGTGGAGGCCGATAAGCAAGTAAGGCTCAAGTAAACCTCCTTAAATTAGATAAGCCATAGAGTTTAGCATGTCTTACATGTACTGGTTTGGTCTTTAAAAATTAAAGCGATAAGCGGACTGATTCAGCACATACTTTTAGACAGGAAGTCCGCATTAGGCTCACTCGAATGCAGTTGTCAAAGACTGAGCCACTTTAATTAGTCAACTTTACCTTAAGTGTGGGACAGAACTACTGATCGCAAAGGAGTTGCAGAATAAGATAAGTTTCAGAAAAGATTGCATACATAATACAAAGAAAATGGTTTAAAACGAGTTTCAGAAAACATACTTGTTTAAGAAAAAGAGTTGCCGAGTTTTAACAAAAGAAATGAATTGCAGATTGATTCAAAAGGTTTATCAGATAAGTATAAAGAAGTGAATTCAGATTGATTTGAAAAAATGTTTGTCAAATTATCAGGAAAGCAGTAAGTTTTCTGAAAATATGCACTGATTTGAGAATATTTATCAAGAAGGAAAAAGATGCACTGATTTGGTTGCAAGAAAAGTTTTAAAGGTTCAGAAAACGTGTAGAAAGTCGCTTGTTTTAGCAAAAAGGGTCAGTACTGCTTTAGACGAGTGAAACACTTCTGATTTGAAGTTCCTATAGGCATGATCTCTACGAGTTACTGATTTTAATACCTTTCAAACGTTAACAGCCTTATAAACATGATATCTATATGTTGATTTATCATTAAACCTAACGGTTTGCCTAATGTCATTATAAATGCATAAATGCAGATCCCTATAGGCATGGTATCTATATGCGTAGTTGCAAAAATCAGAAAGTGAGATCCTATAGGCATGTTTTCTACTTGTGAGATTGCATAAATTAACAGTAAAAATCCTATAGGCATGGTTTCTACCCTTTTGTGCATAAAAGTAAATCCCCTCCCCTTTTCACTAGATCCCCGGGTTTATACAAATTATTACAGACCAGAAAAATAAGACAGAAATAAAAATACATCAGAAATTACAGCTACATCCGAGCAACTTAATTCAGACTTAGTATCTAACAATATGAGATTGAACCACTTCCGAGATCCAGATTTCCAAAGCCTTCTCTTATCTAGGGTGTTTCAGATATCCAAGGAGTTTCAAGAACTCCAAGCAGTGCTTACACCCAAGATATTAATTAGAAAGAGTTATAGTGCAGTGTGGAAGGGTCAGCCCTCAGGTGTCCAAGTTCAGAGGGAGCTCAGGGGGTCCCAAGGCAAGGCTCACAAGTGAGGGGCAGAACTTAGTTTCTAAGAATGAGTGTAAGTGCAAGAGGGGGGCTAGGGAGTGCCATGGCAGGCTGGTGGTCATGCCTAGCCATATGATAGGCTGGCACACCCCTAACCAGGCCTGTTCAGCCAACAAAGAAGAGCACAGACCTATTGAAGGTCAGACTATGGTTTGGACAGCGATTAGGACACTGCCAGACCAAAGTCACAGGCTCATAATACACATAAAGGGAAAGGGAAATGGGAATTGAAAGAGTTTAGGACTCAGGGAGTCCAGTCCATATACATGAACAACAATATCAAGTGTTGTCATGTTTTCTGAACCATAACTCAACATACAAAGGGTTTAGGGATAGGGATTCATATAGGAGCAGGAATAAACAAACTTGCAAAAAGCAGTGAAATAAACAAAGAGAAGACTGATGCATAAACACATAAGAGAGAGGCAGAATTTAAACAAGAAGATACATACCAGTTGCAGAAAAGTAAGCAGGAAGAAAAGCAGAATACTTGCAGCCAAAGCACAATCAGAGAAGAGGACTCTAGATTATGAGTTCAGAGAAGAACTCGAATGCTTTTAAGAAAAAATACTAAGAGTATTTGGGAGAAGAAGTAGTACCTTATGCTGTGTGTGTTCGTGTTTTTGAAAGAGAAAAGTATAGGTATTTATAGTTTTGAAAACGAGTAAAGAATAAGGTAACAAGTATAGCTTTAACACAAATATGGGCATGATCACAATTAGAATCAATTAACACAAGACTTCTCTTTAATCAAGGGATTATTGTTAACACGGATACTAACAGGATCAAAAATAAGGAAAGAAAATCACTCTGTAAGCAGAATAGAAAATCACTCTGTAAGCAGAATGGTTGTTGCCATAAAAGGAGCAGTAAAATCATACAATAGGTATTTAAGTCCAAGTACAGGATTGTACTTATTTTTGGAAAGGGTTTAGTAAGGCCAAACCAAGAAAGAGAATCAATTAACCCTTAACAGGCGAGTAAGAGGGAAAAGTTTTGAAATCAGTTATGAGTTTGAAAATCAATCACAGAAGGGACTCAATATATAAAGGAATGCACAAGTAATAGACATGTGAGGCCAAGCTATGGCAAAAGAAATAACATACAGTAGTAGCATAGAGCAAGCATTTGAAGCATGATAGTCAGTTTCAGTGGTGTAGTAATAGAGAAAAGGATCAGAGGCATGCAAAGAGTTGAGTGAAAATCATAGTCGAGTTTGACAGGTAGTAAGAACTTAGAACCAAAAGAGTCACATAAAGAAAAAAGAGAGTTGAAGTAAAGGAATCACATTGAGGAATTTCAACAGACGAAGAACTTCAGGAACTCAAATAGACCCCCAAAGAACTAGGGTTTTTAAAATCAGTCAGGTTTAGAGGCGATAAACAAGTGAAACAAGCAAACAAATTCAGAATCTTGAATAAACCCCAAAAATTAGGGTTTTCAACATGCTAACTCAGATAGAAAAACAAGGTAAACGAATGTTAACAAACAGACTAAGAAACTCAAATAAAATCTCAAGAATTAGGGTTTTAAACATGCTAACTCAGGTAGAAAACAACACAAGCAAAACACAGTAAAACATGTCGAGAATCAGAGAAGAGATTCGAAATACCTTAACATAAAACCCTAATTAAAAAATAAAGAGTTTTGAAAGCAAAAAATTAAAGAAACTTTGAGAAAGATACTTAGTAAGTTCAAAACACACATAGATTCGGAGCAGATCTGAAATAAAATCGGAGGAACCTTAGAGATTAGGTTTCGTAAGAAACCCAGGTGATGAGGAAGGTTTTGAAAACCATTGATCTAAGCAGGAGAGTCGAAGGTCGAACTCGGATAGCCATGACTGGCCGGACAAAGGTTGAAGACGACCGGAGAACAGTAATCAAGCAAAGGCTTGGTCGAAACCTTTCAAGATCTGGTCATAGGACCTCAGAAACGAGCACGTAGAAGCCATGAGAGGCTGGTATAGGCCTCTGATGAGCATGGGAAGCCATGGATTAGGGTTTCAGTGAGAGGCGGCGGCTAGGGTTTGAGGTGAGTTGAGAGAGAGTTGAGAGAAAGAAGGGATTCAAAGGCGGCGTCTCTGAAAGAATGAGGTAGGGTTTAGGGACGTTTGGATTAAAAAAGGTAAGAATCAACGGTGGCCGTTGATCTAAATGATCAACGACCGAGATTTAAAAGGGGTTATGGGCTAGGTCGGTTGAATAGGTGTTGGGTCGGGTTAGAGTGGTAATTGGGCTGGGTAATTTGGGCTCAATTTTGGGGCTGAGCTTGGTTGAATTGGGGTGCCAAATTGGCTGAAATTGGAATACAATTGAGGCTAGATTGTAAATAGCCACTTTTCCCAGTTTGTTTTATAAAAATAGCAATAACGATTTTAAAAACAAATTAAAAGTATTGGGTAAACAAATATTATATAAATATTAATTTAAAATGTTGGGGTTAATTTTGTAATTATAAAATGCTATCAATTACAAAATAGACTGTAATTGCAATTATATACAATTTAACTTTAAAAATACCAAATGAATTTGTAAAAATATGCAAAACTTACCTTAATTATATTTTGGTGTAAATATAAGGATAAGATAAGTTATTAACCAAAAATAATAATTTTGAGAATAATTATTGGATTTTATGGTATTAAAATAGGTAATAAATTGGTTTAAAAATTATTAAAAAATACCAAAACTCTTGGGTGTGCTGATATATGCATATGTATGCTATTTTGGAAGTATTTTGGGTACAAAATACCTAAGAAAAAAATTGGGTATCAACATCTATAAAGCCTAAGGGTTAACTTTACTTCGAGTTCAAGCAAATCCTCACTCGACTGTTAAGCCTAAGAGCTACTTAAACTCTAGTTCCAATGGCCATTCAGGGTCCTTCAACCTCAGTCAAAATATCAAAGCCCCGAGCATGGGTTTTTTCAAGGGTCTCCCTCTAAGACTGACACTTGGCTCACTCGGCAACCTCCTTTTGCCCGAACTTGAGTGGTTTCCTTTTGCGGAACGATTTTCGATGTATTGGTCTTTTTTTGTGAGCAAGGAAGTGTAGAGATTGGAATATTTGGAGGTTTGAGAAGAAAAAGCAAAGGAACTCAGACTCAATTCGTTTCTTGTCATTGCACTCCAAAAACGAGGGGACTATCTGTATACGGTCAAAATCGGGTTTGCCTACTTTTATATGACTGACCGAAATCGGGGTGGAAGATCTATGCTCGGCCTTGGTTATATAGGGTAATGGTACGGATATGGGTTGGTAAGCTCATGGATCAATGGTCGATCAAGATCGATACCAGTCGTGGTCGAGACTGAAGTAACAAAGAAATCTAGTGAGATCAAAGGAAGCCTGCCAGGTCGAATATCAAAGAAAGGATCGTGGCAGAGATTTTGGCACATATCATGTCACGACCCAATTCCATTATAGGTTGTGATGGCGCCCAACACAGTTGTTAGTCAAGCCAACATAGATCAACTAGTGATTTCCTGTGTTTAGATAACTTGTAAACAATAGCTTATTCCTTATTTAAAAAGAGATTTAGGAGTTTGCAATTTTAACATAAATAAGTGAAATCAATTAATATGAATCGTAATCATGTAAACAAACCAAAACCATAAGTCTACTAGAGTGTGTGCCAAGACTAGGTGTCACAAGTATGTGGGCATCTAGCAGAATATACAAAAGAATACTAGTCTACCGTCTGAAAGGAAATAGATAGAAAATATAATATAAAGAAGACACCAGTTGCTGCAGGACGGCTCAGAAGGTAGCTCACCGTGAAACCTCCAAAGGGGAATCCGATGTACGCATCGGAATGCTGACTAGATGCACCTGCCTCAAATCCTGTACAATCAAGTACATAAGTGTAGTGTGAGTGCATAAAAATATGTACCCAGTAAGTATCTCGTCTAACCTCGAAGAATTAGTGAAGAGGGGTCAACTCCGACGCTTACTAGGGCCAACAATATAATATTATGAAGTTCCAAATTTAAATCATAATGTATATAGATTACAATAAGCTCAGAACAAGAATAATAATTGGAAAAATCCTTCCATCATATTTAAGAATCTAAGGTACTTTCTTCATTTAAAACAAGTAACCTTTCAAGCAGCAAATTATATAAATTATAAAGAGCTCCAGTTCTATTATCACACACAATACCACCGAGAACGTTCGACCCGAACCAACATAAATGTAAACTGTGCACTGCCGAGGGTCGAACGGCGCAAACCATAGATGCATCTATTCATCCCACTCGCGAATCATACATGTGACGCAGTCAAATATAAATTTAAGGAATTACCCCCACTCGCGAATTATAAGTGCGACACAGTCAAGTATAATTTTATCATTTCAATCATTACCACTTTTGATTCTTTTAAAAAATGAAGACAATTCAACTTGAAGCTTTTAAATCTTTAGCAATCCTCAACTTAATTCCTTTTGTTAAGCACGTATAATCAAACAATGGTGTCCACAAAGCATGGTATAAACCTAAAACTACCCGGACATAACAGGAATAGTAGCTACATACAGACTCTCATAACTTCGCGCGTATGTGCCTCCCCCCCCCACCACAAATAAGTTCACCTATGGGGAAATTTTCCTCTTACAAGATTAGAAAAGAGACTTACCTCGTTTCAAGGTCTAGTTTCCGGTCCAAGCTTATGCCCAAACCCTCAATTTGGTGCCGAACAATCCATAACTATCCAAATAATGCAAAAACTAATCAATATAGGCTTAAAAGTTCATATCCCAACTATTTAAGTAAGTTCCCAACTCTAATTGCAAGATTCCTAAAATTCACGCCAGGGATCACGTGCTCGGATTCCAGAAATTTTCAAAGATAGTTGTTACCCATAACCTTAGGAACATAAATATATGATTTTCATTAAGTTCCATAACCATTTTTATGCTAAAACTCCATTTTTATCAAAAACCTAGATTTTCCTCTAAACCCATGATTTTCGCTAATTTACATGTTATAATCTACCCATAAACTATGTATTAAACTCACATTAGGTATAAATTACTTACCTCACAAAGATAGGTCGAAATCCCCTCCTTAAGAGCTCTCAAATTTCCCAAGTGTGTAATAAATGACCCCAAAAATGCCTAAGTCCCGATTTTAAACTCACTGCCCAGCTACCCCCTTCTTCGCGAACACGAAAGGGGCCTCGATTTTGTAGAGGCAATTAACCCAGGACCTCTGAAGACCCTTTATCTCGAACACGACCTAGGTCTCGCGAATATGAAGGCTGGCTTGGCCTAACCTTCGCGAACGTGAGGGTTGCTTCGCGAACGCGAAGAACAAAGCGACCCCCAGCCCAACCCAGCTACTCTACGCGAACGCGTGTTGTCTCATGTGAATGCGAAGGTCACTGGCCCAGATCTTCAGAATGCAGACTAGCTATCGTGAATGAGTAGCACATTCCCCCCCTCCAGCCCTAACTCCTTCTGCGCGAACACGATGGTCTCTTCGCATTTGCAAAGAAGGAAACCAGTTTTGGGCATTTCTGGTTTCTTGCATGTTGGTCCGAGGGGTCCGAAACTCAACCGAGCCACTCGAGACCTCGTCCAAAGGCACTAGAAGGTCTGTAATCATAATACGGACTTGCTCAAATTCTCGAAATGCGAAAATTGACAATGAAACCAAGAATCATACCCCAAAACCAAATTGAATCAAACTTTGAACTTCAAGTTTTCCAAATTCTCTGAATGCACCGAATCATACTTAGACTACTCGGAATGACACAAAATTTTGCGTGCAAGTCTTAAATGACATTACGGAATCTTATGGATCTTGAAATTTAATTCGGACCTCAATATCACCAAAACCCCTCCAAACCAAATTTAAAGAACTTCAAAGTTCTTAAGGAACCAATTTTCACTATTAGGCGCCGAAACGCTCCCGGGTCATCCAAAATCCAATCCGAGCATACTCCCAAGTCCAAAATTATCATATGGACCTATTAGAATAATCAAATCCCGATTCCGAGATCGTTTAATCAAAATGATGATGGAAGTCAAACTTGGCCTTTTAAGCCAACCCTAAGGAACCAAGTGTTCTGATTTCAACCCAAACTCTTTCAAATCCTGAACCAACCATCCCCGCAAGTCATAAATCAGTAAAAGCAAGTACAAGAAGTTTTATTTAGGGGAACGAGGTTCTAGAAAACAAAACAACTTGTCGGGTTATTATATTCTCCATATCTTAAACAAACGTTCGTCCTCGAAAGGGTTTAGATTCATACCTGAAGTGCTGTATAAGTGTGGATATCTGCTCCGTATGTCCTCTTCGGACTCCCAGGTCGCCTACTGCATTAGTTGGCCCCTGCACTGAACCTTTACCACGGAAATCTTCTTGGATCTCAAATGGCGATCATGTCTAACAACAATAGCAACTGAATCCTCCTCCTAACCCAAGCTCTCATCTATCTAAATAGTGCTGAAGTCTAGCACATGTGACAAGTTAGCATGGTATCTCTGGAGAATAGACACGTGAAAAACTGGATGAACCCCTGATAGGCTGGGAGGTAAAGCAAGTTCATAAGAAACCTCCCCAACACACCTCAACACCTCAAATGGGCCTATAAACCTGGGGCTCAACTTGCCCTTCTTCCTGAATCTCATAATAACCTTCATCGGCGAGACTTTCAAGAGAACCTTCTCACCAACCATAAATGATACATCACACGCCTTCTGATCCGCGTAACTCTTCTATCTGGATTGTGCTGTGCAAAGTCTCTCCAGGATCAAATTTACCTTTTCCAAGGTATCCTTCACCAAATTAGAACCATATAACTTAGCCTCGCTGGGATCAAACCACCTGATAGGAGAACAACATCACTGACCATATAAAGCCTCAAATGGAGCCATCTCGATGCTGGACTGATAAATTTTGTTGTAAGCAAACTCGGCCAAAGGCAAGAACTTATCCCACTATCCTCCAAAGTCAATCACACATGCTCTTAGCATATTCTCAAATGTATGAACTGTTTGCTCCAACTGCCTATCGATCTGTGGATGAAATCCTGTGCTAAGCTCTACACGGGTCCCCAACTCACTCTGTACGGCTCTCCAAAAATGTAAAGTGAACTGAGGGCCTTTATCTGATATGATGGAAACAGGAACACCGTGCAACCGAACTATTTCTCGAATATAAATCTGGGCCAACTTCTCTAAAGTATATGTAGTCACAACCGGAATGAAGTGTGTCGACTTGGTCAACCTGTCGACAATGACCCAAACTGCATCCAAATTCCGCAAGGTCGGCAGCAATCCAACGACGAAGTCCATAGTAATGCACTCCCATTTCCACTCAGGTATAGTCATCTGCTAAAGTAGGCCACCTGGCCTCTGATGCTTATACTTAACCTGCTGGCAATTTAGGCACCTAGCCACATACTCAACTATGTCTTTCTTCATCCTCCACCACCAATAATGTTGTCTCAAGTCACGATAAATCTTCATAGCACCTGGATGAATAGAATGCCGAGAACTATGTTCCTCCTCTACAATCCTCTCCCTCAAGCCATAGACATTAGGAACACATAGGTAACCCTAGAGTTGCAGAACACCAACCTCGCCAATAGAAACCTCCTTGGCACCACCCTGTAGTATCGTCTCTGAGAACTGCCAAATGCGGATCACCAAACTGCTGAGCCTTGAACTCGATTGGGCTCTGAAATGTCCAACCTCACAAGTCTGTTAGACAAGGACTGAATTTCTAAAGCTAGTGGCCTCTCCTCTGCTGAAATAAATGCCAAGCTACCCATACTCTATGCCTTCCTGCTTAAGGTATCCACGACCACATTTGCCTTGCCTGAATGATAAAGAATGGTGATATCATAATCCTTCAGTAACTCAATCCATCTACTCTGTCTCAAATTAAGATCCATTTGCTTGAACAAATTTTGTAAGCTACAATGATCAGAACAAACCTCACAAGATACCCCATACAGATAATGCCTTCATATTTTAAGAACATGGACAATTGTGTCCAACTCCAAATCGTGCACAGGGTAATTCTTCTCATGAATGTTCAGCTGATGTGAAGCATATGCAATAACTCGCCCCTCCTGCATCAAGACACAACCCAAGCCAACGAGTGAAACATTGCAATATACCATATACATCCCCGAACTGGAAGGAAACACTAGGACTGATGTTGTGGTCAAAGCTGTCTTGAGCTTTTGAAAGCTTGCCTTACAATCATCGGACCAATGGAATGGAGCACCCTTCTGGACCAATCTATTCAAAGGTGCCGCAATGGATGAAAAACCTTGCACAAACCAGCGATAATAACCTACTAGCCCTAGGAAACTCCTAATCTCAGTCACCAAAGTGGGACGCGGCCAACTCTGAACTGCCTCAATCTTCTTGGGATCCACCTTAATACCTTCTTCTGATACAACATGTCACAAGAATGCCACAGACATAGCCAAAACTCACACTTGGAGAACTTAGCATATAGTTTCTATTCTCGCAATGTCTAAAGCACCACTCTTAAATGTTGCTCGTGCTCCCCCAGGCTACGTGAGTAAATCAAGATGTCATCAATGAAGACAATAATAAAGGAATCAATATAAGGCCTGAACGCCCAGTTCATCAAATCCATAAACGTTGTTGGGGCATTAGTCAAGCTGAAGGGCATCACTAGAAATTCATAATGACCATATTTAGTACGGAAGGCATTCTTCGGAATATTTGTGTCCTGAATCTTCAAGTGATGGTACCCCGATCTCAAGTCGATCTTATAAAACACCCTAGCACCCTACAACTGGTCAAACAAATCATTAATACACGGCAATCGGTACTTGTTCTTGATGGTAACTTTTTTCAACTTGTGGTAATCAATGCACATCTACATAATTCCATCTTTCTTCTTCACAAATAACACTGGTGCACCTGAGGTGATACACTCGCATGACAAACCCCTTTGCTAATAACTCCTCAAGCTGCTCCTTCAACTCCTTCGGATCCATACGGTACGGTGGGGGTAGATATAGGCTGGGTACCTGGAGCCAAATCAATACAAAAATTAATATCATGATCTGGCGGCATGCTTGGAAGGTCAGAAGGAAACAAATCGGCAAACTCCCGGACGATTGACACTGAATCAATCATTAGAGACTCTGCAGTGGTATCCCGAATATATACTAGATACGCCAAACAACCCTTCTCGACTAAAAGTCGAGCCTTCAGAAAAGAGATAACCCGACTAGATGTACTAACGGAGGAATGCTTCCACTCCAATCTCGAAAACTTTGGCATTGTTAAAGTAATAGTCTTGGCATGACAATCAAGGATGGTGTGATATGAGGATAACTAGTCCATGCCGAGGATGACATCAAAGTCGATCATATCATGTAACAAAAGGTCCGCTCTAGTCTCTTAACCACAGAATGTAACCACACAAGACTGGTAGATCCTATCCACAACCACAAAACTGCCTATATGAGTGGACACATAAATAGGAGTACCTAAAGACTCATGAGGAATATCCAGGAAATGAGCAAACAGAGATGATACATATGAATAGGTAGACCCTGGATCAAATAATACCAAATCATCCCTACCACATACATAAATAATACATGTGATCACGACGTCTAAGGCTACTACATCTGGTCTGGCTAGAAAAGCATAGAATCTAGCTGGAGCACTGGCTGCCTGGCCTCTGCCTGGCTGAACAATAGCTGGCTGACCTCCCCCTGCCTGGCCTACACCTCTAGGGCAGCCCCTACCTATCTGTCCTCTGCCTCTAGGTGGTCGGGCGGCTGGTGCTGAAATCATAGGATGATAACCCTACTGTACTGCCTTGCCTCGAAGTCTGGGGCAGGTCCTCTTCATGTGACCCGAATCTCTACACTCATAACAACCTCTCAGTACCATAGAATGTAGTCCTGAAGTCTGACCCTGATAGCCTGAATACCCACTAGAAGAACCCTGGATGGTTAGTGGGCGATATGAACTCTCTAGCATAGAACTGAAATAAGGTTGTGTGAGAGAACCCCGAGGTAGTGGTGGTAGTGCTGGATATGTGGGCCTGCTAGCCTTACCCATCCCAAACTAACCTTTACCCCTAGCTGGGGCACCTCCAAACTCTCCAGAGAATCGGGTCCTCTTGTCCTGCTGTATCTGCTCTCTATCCCTCTGGCGATAGCCCTCAATCCTCCGAGAAATCTCCACCACTAGTTGATAATTAGTACCCATCTCAACCTCTCGGGCCATGCTAGCCCGAACACTAGGGTGCAACCCTGCAACAAATCTCTGCACCCTCTCTGCGTCCGTAAATAGTATCATAAGTACATGGCGATACAACTCAAAAAATCTCGCCTCATAATCAGTCACAGACATCTGACCCCGCTCGAGCTGCTCAAACAAACCCCGCAACTCTTCCCTTTGAGAGGGTGGAATATACCTGTCCAATTGAAGCCATGTAAACTAGTCCCAAGTCATGGGAGGAGAACCTACTGGTCTGCCAAGAAGGTAAGACTAGCACCATCTATAGGCCCTGCCATCCAACTGGAAAGAAGTAAAATACACTCCATGGGACCCCAATATCCTCATGTTGTGCAGTTTGTCCCTGTACCGGTCAATGAAGTCTTGGGGGTCCTCTTGACTCTCACCCCCAAAGATAGGAGGGTATAGCCTAGTCCATCTCTCTAGTAGCTTCTGCGAATCTCTGTCTGCAGCTAGTCTAGGCTCAGGTGCTACTGTGGCAACTAGTTGAGCCCCACCCATGGGTAGTGTACCCGGAGTCTGATATACTATAGTTGCGTGCCCAGGAGCCTGAGCAGTAAGGCTCTGTGCTCTCCCTCCTGCCTGAAATGTGGCTGGGTCTACTAGAAATAAACCATCCTCAATCATAGAATCCATGAACCGCAACATACAACCTATGACCTCCTGAAAATCCGGTGCCGTCATGAAATCTATCGGGGCTTGCTCTTGAATAGGCACCTTGCCCTGCTCTTCCATGATGGGATCCTCCACTGGATCTGCTAGTGGTGCTACTAGGGCAGCTTTGGGACGCCCTTATCCCCTCCCTCGAGCTGGTGCCCTCCCCCAGCCTCTACCTCTACCTCGGCCTCTAGCAACAGGGGGAGCAGCTCTTCTTGGGTATGGAACGTCTGATGTATGCGTCCTCACCATCTGTGAGAGAATAGAAGAAGGAAACTTAGTATACCATCAATTATATGATAGGATATGAATAAAGAATAGTTTCCTAACACCCTACAGCCTCTCGAAGATAAGTACAGATGTTCCCGCACCGATCCGCAAGACTCTACTAAGCTTGCCCATAACTTATGGGACCTACATGAACCTAGTGCTCTGACACCATGTTATCACGAACCACTTCCATTATAGGTCGTGATGGCGCCCAACATAGTTGTTAGGCAAGCCAACACTGATCAACTAGTGATTTCTTATTTTAGATAACTTGTAAACAATAGCTTTTTCCTTATTTAAAAAGAGATTTAGGAGTTTGAAATTTTAACATAAATAAGTGGAAGCAATTAGTATGAATCATAATCATGTAAACAAACTAAAACCATAAGTCTACTAGTGTGTGCGCTAAAACCTGGTGTCATAAGTATGTGGGCATCTAGTAGAATATACAAAAGAATACTAGTCTACAATCTGAAAGTAAATAGACAGAAAATATAATATAAAGAAGACTCTAGATGTTGCAGGATGGCTCAGAAGGCAGTTCACCACGAAGTCTAGAAAGGGGAATTCGATCTACGCATCAAAATGGTGACCAAATGCACCTGCCTCAAATCCTATACAATTAAGTAGAGAAGTGTAGCGTGAGTACATAAAAATATATACCCAATAAGTATATCATCTAACCTCGAAGAAGCAGTGATGAGGGGTCGAATCCGACACTTACTAAGGCCAACAATATAATATTATGAAGTTCCAAATTTAAATCATAATGTATGTTGATAATAGCAAGCTCAGAACAAGAATAATAACTGGAAAATCCTTCCATCATATTTAAGAATCCAAGGAACTTTCTTTATTTAAAACAATTGATAAATTATATGAATTATAAATAGCTCCAGTTCTATTATCACATACAAATACCACCGAGGACGTTTAGCCTGATCCAACATAAATGTAAATTGTGCACAGCCGAGGGTCGAACAACGTGAACCATAGATGCATCTATTCACCCGCTCGTGAATCATACATGCGACACAATCAAATATAAATTTAAGGAATTACCCCGCTCGCGGATCATACGTGCGACGCAGTCAAGTATAATTTTATCATTTAAATTAGAACCCCTTTTGATCCTTTTAAAAATGAAAACAATTCAAATTGAAGCTTTTAAATCTTTAGTAATTCTCAACTTAATTCCTTTTATTATAATTAGCACGTATAATCAAATAATGATGTCCACAAAGAATGGTATGACGACCCGGCCGGTCGTCTCATGAGTTACCGCTCTATTTTCCCCATTTCAGCTTCTTTATGCTTTGTTTGTTTTTATGGTATTGGGTTGGTCGGATCGAATCCGAAATGAGTTTGGTAAAGATTGAGACACTTAGACTCTTTTAATAAGGCTTAAGTTGGAAAAGTCAACCGGATGTTGACTTATGTGTTTGAAGGTTCAGAAGTGAGTTTCGATGGTTCTCTTAGCTTTGGGAGGTGATTAGTGACGTAGGAGCGTGATCGGAATGGGTTTTGGAGGTTCGGAGTAGAATTAGGCTTGAATTGGCGAAGTTGATATTTTGGCGATTTCTGGTTGTTAGGATAGATTTTAATATAGAGGTCAGAATTGAATTCCAAGAGTTGCAGTAGCTTCGTCATATCATTTGGGATGTGTGTGTAAAATTTTAGGTCATTCGGACATGGTTTGATTGGGCTTTTAATCAAACACGTATTTCAGAAGATTTTTGAAACTTAGGCTTGAATACGATGAGATTTGGTAGATTTGATGTTGTTTGAGGTGTTTTGATGATTGGGACAAGTTTTAATAAGGTAATGGTTATGTGTTTGGTTGAGGTCCTGGGGGGCCTCGGGGTGATTTTGGATGGTTAGCAGGAAGATTTGAAATTTGGGAGATTGCAGAAAATTTGCTGCTTATGGTGTTTTCGCACCTGCGGTTTGGGGCCCGCAGGTGCGGCGCCGCAGATGCGAGGGAGAAGCCGCAGAAGCGGTTTTGGATGGGATTGTCAGGAAACCGCAAATGCGGTTGTCGGGGCCGTATCTGCGGAACCGCAAATACGGGAGAAGGATCGCAGATGCGGCAGTGGCCATCTTTAGTGATTTCCGCAGAAGCGGAGTGTTAACCGCAAATGCGGTACCGCAGAAGTGGATTTTGGACCGCAGATGCGGGTATGCCTGGACAAAACATATAAGTTAGACCATTTCGCAAAATTGGGTTATTTCACCATTTTTGGACCTCGGCTTGGGAACTTTGGGATGATTTTGAAGCGAGATTTCAAGGGAACTTCGTTAAGGTAAGGATTTTGGACCTAAAACACACTTCTATTGTAATATTTCATGGATTAAGACTGAAATTAAAGGAATTAAAAGGCTAAAAATGGAGGGTTAGGGCTTGAGTCTAAGAGGGATTTAAATGGGGATTTGAGGGGTCATTTGGACTCCGATTTTGATGTTGTTGATATGTATGAACTTGTGGGGAGATATGGAACCCGTTGTTGTGAAAATTTCTGAATTTTGAGAAGTGGGCCCGGGGCTCGAGTTTTGGCCAATTTTCAGATTTTTGGTATTTTTCGATTGTTTTCGCTTGGGCTTTGTTCCCTTAGCATATTGTGACGTATTCGTTCTTATTTTGGATAGATTCAACGTGTGTGGGGGCCGATTCGAGGGGCAAAGGCGTCGCGAGTTAGAGATTTAGCCAGTTCGAGGTGAGTAATGATTGTAAATGATGCTCTGAGGGTTTGAAACCCCGAATTGCACATCGTAGTGCTTTATTGAGATGAGACACACGCTTGATGACGAGCATGGGGTCGTGCACTATTGGGATTGTGATTTGGTCCGTCCCGATTGATGATTTTACCGCGTATTTGACAGAAACTTATTTTCTATCATCATGATTTGGGCTGATTGTCATATTTGGGCTTTGTGCCAACTATTTGAACCCTTCGGGGATTTTTTTTTACTATTTCCTCACTGTTTTGACTTATTACTTGAACTCAATCATGTTATTTTCCACTGTTTTACTACTCAGCCATTTTTACTCAGTTTTGAGACTTAAATGATATTTTTAAATGTTGTTTTGGGCTGAGAAATACTGTTTTACTATTGACCGAGGGGCTTGTGATGATTTTTAGACTGAGTAAGGCCGAGGGCCTAGTTGTGAGGATACACTAATACTGATATGAGGCCGAGGGCCTGAGATGCATATATACGCCACGAGGTGGCTTGATTGATATGAGGCTGAGGGCATAGATTTGATGCCATGAGATGACTTGATATTGCGCTTGGGCCGTAAAGGGTCCTTCTCGGAGTCTGTACACCCCCAATGAGCGCGGGTACCCATTGTGATGTCAGATCGAGCTCGACGAGCTGATATTGTTCTGAGATTGAGCCCGAGGGGATGGTACTGTTCTGAGATGTTGCCCGATGGGCGTATTTGGTTATACTATGCCCGAGGGGCGAACTTCTATTTGTTTACTTACCTGTCAATTACTTGTTTTACTTTTTGAAAAGGGATTTACTTGACTCTTCACTATTTTATTGTTTTAAGTGATTTTTACTGCTTTAGTATAGAATGCCTTGTGTTTTACGTATTTTAATACTTTCAGTCATTATTTACATTTGTTACTCACTGAGTTGGAGTACTCACTTTACTCTCTGCACCTTGTGTGCATATTCAGGCATAGCTAGTACTGCACCTAAGTGCCGATTTCTCTAGTTCCATGTGGTTTTCGGAGACTATGAGGTAGTTGTTGACGTCCACAGCCCTGTGTCTCTACTTCTCTATCATTTCTCTTTCCTTTCAAACACTTGTAGTAGTTTATGTCTTTAGAAGACTAGTATTATGGTTTAAAGATGCTCGTGACTTGTGACACCCAGTTAGGGTTGTGTCGGGTTGGAATTTCCACATCGTTATCGATATTTCTGCTATTCAGTACTGTTTAAATCATGTTTAGACTATTTTTATGTTGATAACTGCTTTAAAAATTGAGTTAGGTTGAACTGGCTGGCCTTGTCTTCAAGAAAGGCACCATCACGACCGGGTTCGGGGTTAGGGTCATGACAAGTTGGTATCAGAGCCTAGGTTACATAGGTCTCAAGAGTCATGAGTAGGTTTAGTAGAGTCTCGCAGATCGGTACGGAGACGTCTGAATTTATCCTCGAGAGGCTGTAAAACCTTTAGGAAAAACTTCATATTCTTGAAATTCTTGTCGTGCGAACTTGTTGATCCGAGTACTAAACTTATGTTATTCCATTCTTTTACAGATGGTGAGGACACGCGCTACCGGGCAGGGTGGACGACCACCAGTGCCACCAGCTAAGATCACCCGAGGCCGAGGACACGGTCGTGGTCGTGGCAGAGGCAGAGTAGCGAAGGCAGCACCTATTGATCCACCAGCTGCCCCAGCTCAAGATCAGGCTCCAGCTATGGATGCTCCAGCAGCATCAGTTCAGGCACCAGCTGTGTCCATCGAGATTTCGATCTTCAGGAGGCCTTGGCATAGATCTTATCAGTTTGCACTGGCCTGGCTCAGGCGGTTTCAGCCACTACAACCGCAACTACTTCACAGGACGGGGGAGGTAATCAGACTTTCACCGCTCGCACACTTGAGTAGGTAGTGCAAGGAATTCAGACGTCGGGGGCGCATCCAGCCCCGCCGGTCGCAGGTGCTCAAGACTATGTGGTTCCAGTCATGCCGGAGGATGAGCAGCGTAGATTGGAGAGGTTTGTTAGATTACAGCCTTCAACCTTCAGTGGCACAGAAGGAGAGGATGCCCAGGGCTTTTTGGATAAGTGTTAGAGGATGCTTCGTACTGCCGGTATTCTGGAGACCAACGGGGTCGCTATTACCACCTATCAGTTTTCAGGAGCTACTTTTACTTGGTGGGAGGATTTTGAGAGGCGTAGGCCTGTTAGTGCAGCGCCCCTTACTTTTCAGCAGTTCTCCGTTCTCTTCCTGGAGAAGTATGTGTCATAGTCCCGCAGAGAGGAGCTGCATAGACAGTTTGAGTGGTTGCGACAGGGGGATATGACTGTGTCACAGTATGAGTTGAGGTTTTTTGAGTTGTCTCGTCATGCCATCTGGATGGTTTTGACAGATCGAGAGAGGATTAGGATATTTGTTGATGGTCTTACTTATCACCTCCATATTCTTATGACCAGGGAAAGGGTGACTGGTGCTACCTTCGAGGAGGTTGTTGATATTGCCCATGAGATTGAGACTGTTCGCCATTAGGAGCGAGAGGAGAGGGAGGCCAAGAGGCCTCGAGGATCTGGCAGATATAGTGGTGCTCCTTTGAGGGGCCAGTTCCAGCACAATAGAGGTTGTTCATTCAAGCCTGCTCAGTTAGCTCGCCCAGGTTATCGGGGGCATCTTCGGGTCATGGTTATCATAGATCTTAGCAGGGCCAGTCCTCACTCAGCGCCCTTCCAGCTTAAAGTTCATCTCGTGCCCCATCGGTTCAGGGTTCTTCTATGCCGAGTGTATCAGCTAGACACTTCGGTGTGAGGGGTTCCCTTCAGTCCCCTTATCCAACACCTGGGAGTTGTTATGAGTGTGGAGATATGGGAAACATGTGGAGGCAGTGTCCTCGTCGTGTTGCTAGTTCGTCCAAGTATAGGGGTCAGTCTTCGGCTTCAACGCTAGTTTCTTCACCACCATCCGCTCAGCGAGCTAGGGGTGGAGGTCAGTTAGCCAGGGGTCGCCCTAGAGGGGGAGGTCGATCAGGGGGCGGTCAGGCCCATTTCTATGCCATCTCAGGTAGACCAGATGCTATTGCTTCAGATATTGTCATTACAGGTATTGTTTCAGTCTGCCATAGAGATGCCTCTGTCTTATTTGATCCCGGTTCCACCTTTTCTTATGTGTCATCATACTTTACTCGTTATTTGGGTACGCTCCGTGAGCTTCTTGCTTTACTTGTTCATGTATCTACCACGGTGGGCGATACTGTTATTGTAAACCGTGTGTACCGGTCATGTGTGGTGACTATTGAGGGTCTGGAGACCCGAGTGGATCTATTACTATTGAGCATGGTAGATTTTGATGTCATTTTGGGCATGGATTAGTTGTCTCTATGTCATGCTATTCTAGACTGTCATGCTAAGACAGTCACATTGGCTATGCCGGGTGTGCCACAGATTGAGTGGCGAGGTGTGACTGATTATGTTCTTAGTAGAGTGATCTCTTTCTTGAGAGCCCAGTGTATGGTTGGGAAGGGTTGTCTTTCATACCTAGCGTTTGCGAGGGATGTCGGAGCTGAGACTCCCAGTATTGATTCTGTTAAAGTTGTGAGGGATTTTCCCGATATGTTTCCTGCAGACCTGTAGCGCATGCCATCGGACAGGGATATTGATTTTGGTATTGACCTAGTGTCGGGCACTCAGCCTATTTCTATTCCGCTGTATTGTATGGCACCAGCGGAGTTGAAGGAATTGAAGGAGCAGCTTTAAGAGCTCCTAGATAAGGGGTTCATTCGGCCTAGTGTGTTACCTTGGGGAGCGCCGGTTCTATTTGTTAAGAAGAAAGATGGCACAATGAGAATGTGCATTGATTATAGGCAATTGAACAAGGTGACAATTAAGAACAAGTATTCTTTACCTCGCATTGATGATTTATTTGATCAACTTCAGGTGCGAGAGTGTTCTCCAAGATTGATCTCCGCTTGGGTTACCACCAGTTGAAGATCAGGGATTCAGATATTCTTAAGATGGCTTTTAGGACCCGATACGGTCACTATGAGTTCTTGGTGATGTCTTTTGGGCTGACCAATGCCCCAACAGCGTTCATGCATTTGATGAATAGCGTGTTCTAGCCTTATCTCGATTCATTCATCATAGTCTTCATTGATGATATTCTGGTGTATTCGCATAGTCAAGAGGATCACGTAGAGCATTTGAGAGTTGTATTGCAGATATTGAGGGAGGAGAAGCTTTATGCAAAATTCTCCAAGTGTGAGTTTTGGTTTGGTTCTATGGCTTTCTTGGGGCATGTGGTGTCCATCGAGGGTATTCAGGTTGATCCGAAGAAGATAGAGGCGGTTCAGAGCTAGCCTAGATCATCCTCAGCCACAGAGATTTGTAACTTTCTTGGTTTAGCAGGCTATTATCACTGGTTTGTTTAGGGATTCTTATATATCGCATCGCCCTTGACCAAGTTGACTCAGAATGGTGCTCCATTTGTATGGTCGGACGAGTGTGAGGAGAGCTTTCAGAAGCTCAAGATAGCCTTGACCACAGATTCGGTGTTGGTTTTGCCATCAGCTTCGGGTTCATATATCGTGTATTGTGATACTTCAAGAGTTGGGATTGGTTGTGTATTTATGCAGGAATGTAGAGTTATTGCTTATGCTTCTCGTTAGTTGAAGCCCCATGAGAAGAACTACCCCATTTATGATTTAGAGTTGGCTGCCATAGTTCATGCATTGAAGATTTGGAGGCACTACTTGTATGGTGTATCTTGTGAGGTGTTCACTGATCATCATAGTCTTCAGCATTT
Source organism: Nicotiana sylvestris (assembly GCF_000393655.2). NCBI lineage: Eukaryota > Viridiplantae > Streptophyta > Magnoliopsida > Solanales > Solanaceae > Nicotiana > Nicotiana sylvestris. Next base: position 174,709,869 of record NC_091060.1, on the reverse strand, counting down.
GTTCAAGCAAAAGGATCTTAATTTGAGACAGCGGAGATGGTTGGAGTTGCACAAGGATTATGATATCACTATATTGTACCATCTGGGAAAGGCCAATGTGGTGGCTGATGCTTTGAGCCAAAAGGCAATGAGTATGGGGAGTTTGGCATATATTTCAGTTAGGGAGAGACCTATTGTAGTTGATGTTCAGGCCTTGGCCAATCGGTTTGTGAGATTAGATATTTCAGAGTCTAGTCGGGTATTGGCTTGTGTGGTATCTCGGTCTTCCTTATATGATTGCATCAGAGAGCACCAGTACGATGATCCGCATTTGCTAGTCCTTAAGGACAGAGTTCAACATGATGATGCCAGAGATGTGACCATCGGCGATGATGGGGTGTTGAGGATGCAGGGCCGGATTTGCATTCCCAATGTGGATGGGCTACAGGAGTTGATTCTGGAGGAGGCCCATAGCTCACAGTATTCCATTCATTCGGGTGCCGCGAAGATGTATCAGGATTTGAGGCAACACTATTGGTGGAGAATAATGAAGAAAGATATTGTGGGATTTGTAGCTCGGCGTCTCAATTGTCAGTAGGTGAAATATGAGCATTAGAGACCGGGTGTCTTGCTACAGCAGATGGATATTCCTGAGTGGAAATGGGAGAGAATCACTATGGACTTTGTTGTTGAACTTCCACAGACTTTGAAGAAGTTCGATGCTATTTGGGTGATTGTGGATCGGCTGACCAAGTCTGCGCACTTCATTCCTATGTGTACTACTTATTCTTTAGAGCGGTTGGAAGGGATCTATATCCGAGAGATTGTTCGCTTGCATGGTGTCCCAATTTCCATCATTTCAGATAGAGGTACTCAGTTTACTTCGTAGTTTTGGAGGGTCGCGCAGAGAGAGTTGGGTACTCAAGTAGAGTTGAGCATAGCTTTTCATCCTTAGACGGACGGGCAGTCCGAGCGTACTACTCAGATATTGGAGGACATGTTGCGTGTTTGTGTCATTGATTTCGGAGGATCATGGGATGAGTTTCTACCGCCTGCAGAGTTTGCTTATAACAACAACTACCAGTCGATTATTCAGATTTCTCCATATGCAGCTTTGTATGGGAGGCGGTGTAGATCTCCAGTTGGTTGGTTCGAGCCCGGTGATGCTAGGCTATTGGGGACTGATTTGGTGTAGGATGCCTTGGAGAAAGTGAAGGTGATTCAGGAGAGGCTTCATACAGTGCAGTCGAGGCAAAAGAGTTATGTTGATAGGAAGGTTCGAGATGTGTCTTACATGGTTGGCGAGAAGGTTCTGTTGAAGGTTTCACCCATGAAGGTTGTTATGAGATTTGGGAAGAAAGTGAAATTGAGTCCTCGATTCATTGGGACTTTTGAGGTGCTTCAGAGGATTGGGGAGGTGGCTTATAAGCTTGCTTTGCCACCCAGCTTGTCGAGTGTGCATCCGGTATTTCATGTTTCTATGCTTCAGAAGTATATTGGGGATCCGTCTCATGTTCTGGATTTCAGCACGGTTCAGTTGGATGATGATTTGACCTATGATGTGGAGCCAGTAGCTATTTTGGGTCGTCAGGTTCGGAAGTTAAGGTCAAAGGATATAACTTTAGTGAAAGTGCTGTGGAGAGTTTGGCTCGTGGAGGAGGCTACCTGGGAGACCGAATGGGAGATGCAGAGCAGATATCCTCACCTGTTTGAGGCTTAATATATGTTTCTTGACTCGTTCAAGGCCGAACGTTTGTTTAAGCTAGGGAGGATGTGAGGACCCGGTGGGTCATCTCATGAGTTACCTCTTTGTTTTCCCCATTTTAGCTTCTTTATGCTTCGTTATCTGTGTTTTTATGGTATCGGGTTGGTCAGATCGAGTTTGGAATGAGTTTGGTGAAGTTTGAGACAATTAGTCTCTTTTAAGAAGGCATAAGTTGGAAAAGTCAACCGAATGTTGACTTATGTGATAGAAGGATCGGAAGTGAGTTCTGATGGTTCGGTTAGCTTCAGCGTGATCGGAATGGGTTTTGGAGGTTCAGAGTAGAATTAGGCTTGAATTGGCGAAGTTGATATTTTGGTGATTTCCGGTTGTTAGGCGATATTTTGATATATGGATCGGAATGAAATTCCGAGAGTTGCAGTAGCTTCATCGTGTTATTTTCGATGTGTGTGTAAAAATTCAGGTCATTCAGACTTGGTTTGGTTGGGTTTTTGATCAAAAGCGTATTTCGGAAGATTTTGAAACTTAGGCTTGAATCCGATGTGATTTGGTAGATTTGATGTTGTTTGAGGTATTTGGATAATTGAAACAAGTTTGAATAAGGTATTGGGTTAGGTGTGTGCTTTTGGTTGAGGTCCCGGGGGGGCCTCGGGGTGATTTCGGATGGTTAGCGGGAAGATTTGAAACTTGAGAGATTGCAGAAAATTTGCTGCTTCTGGTGTTTTTGCACCTGCGGTTTGGGGCCCGCAGGTGCGGCGCCGCAGATGCGAGGGAGAAGCCGCAGAAGCGGTTTTGGAGGGGATTGTCAGGAAACTGCAAATGCGGTTGTGGGGCCGCATTTGCGGGATCGCATATGCGGCAGTGGCTGGCTTTAGTGATTTCCGCATAAGCGGAGTGTTAACCGCAAATGCAGTACCGCAAAAGCGGATTTTGGACCGCAGATGCGGGTATGCCTGGGCAGAACATATAAGTTAGACCATTTCGCGAAATTGGGTTATTTCACCATTTTTGGACCTCGGCTTGGGAACTTTTGGACGATTTTGAAGGGAGATTTCAAGGAAACTTCATTAAGGTAAGGATTTTGGACCTAAAACACACTTCTATGGTAATATTTCATGGATTAAGACTGAAATTAAAGAAATTAAAGGCTAAAAATGGAGGGTTAGGGCTTAAGTCTAAGAGGGCTTCAAATGGGGATTTGAGGGGTCATTTGGACTCTGATTTTGATGTTGTTGATATGTGTGAACTCGTGGGGAGATATGGAACCCGTTGTTGTGAAAATTTCTGAATTTCGAGAAGTGGGCCTGCTCGGATTTTGGCCAATTTCGGAATTTTTGGTATTTTTCGATTGTTTTTGCTTAGGCTTTGTTTCCTTAGCATATTGTGACGTATTCGTTCTGATTTTGGATATATTCAACGCACGTGGAGGCCGATTTGAGGGGCAAAGCTATCGTGAGTTAGAGATTTAGCCGGTTCGAGGTGAGTAATGATTGTATATGATGCTCTGAGGGTTTGAAACCCCGGATTGCATATCGTAGTGCTATATTGAGGTGAGACACACGTTTGATGACGAGCATGAGGTCGTACACTATTGGGGATTGTGACTTGGTCCATCCCGATTGATGATTTTACCGCGTATTTGACTGAAACTTATTTGCTATCATCATAATTTGGGTTGATTGCCATATTTGGGCTGATTGCCAACTATTTGAACCCTTCGGGGATTTTTATTACTATTTCCTCACTGTTTTGACTTATTACTTGAACTCAATCCTGTTATTTTCCACTGTTTTACTACTCAGACATTTTTACTTAGTTTTGAGACTTAAATGATATTTTTAAATGATGTTTTGGGCTGAGAAATACTATTTTATTATTGCCCGAGGGGCTTGTGATGATTTTTGGACTGAGTAAGGCCGAAGGTCTAGTTGTAAGGATACACTAATACTGATATGAGGCCGAGGGCATGAGATGCATATATACGCCACGAGGTGGCTTGATTGATATGAGGCCGAGGGCCTAGATTTTATGCCACGAGATGGCTTGATATTGCGCTTGGGCCGTAAGGGGCCCCTCCCGGAGTCTGTACACCCCTAGTGAGCGCGGGTATATGTGAGATCGAGCCCGAGGGGCTGATATTGTTCTGAGATTGAGCCCGAGGGGCTGGTACTATTTTGAGATATTGCCCGAGTGGCGAATTTGTTGATACTGTTCCCGAGAGGCGAACTTCTATTTGTTTACTTACCTATCAATTACTTGTTTTACTTGTTGAAACGGGATTTACTTGACTCTTTACTACGTTACTGTTTTTAAGTGATTTTTACTGCTTCAGTATAGAATGCCTTGTGTTTTACGTATTTTAATACTTTCAGTCGTTATTTATATTTGTTACTCACTTAGTTGAAGTACTCACTTTACTCCCTGCACCCTGTGTGCAGATTCAGGCGTATCTAGTACCGCTCCTGAGTGTTGATTCCTCCAGTTTCAGGCAATTTTCGGAGACTACGAGGTAGTTGTTGACGTCCGCAGCCCCGTGTCTCTACTCCTCTATCATTTCTGTTTCCTTTCAAACACTTGTAGTAGTTTATGACTTTAGCAGACTAGTATTATGGCTTAGAGATGCTCGTGACTTGTGACACCCCGGTTAGGGCTATGTCAGGTTGGACTTTCCACATCATTATCGATATTTCCACTATTCAGTATTGTTTAAATCATGTTTAGACTATTTTTATGTTGATTAACTGCTTTAAAAGTTGAGTTGGGTTGAACTGGCTGACCTTGTCTTCACGAGAGGTGCCATTACGATCGGGTTCGGGGTTAGGGTCGTGACACATGGTGTAAACCTAAAACTATCTGGACATAACAGGAATAATAGCTACGTACAGACTCTCATCACTTCGTGCGTACGTAGCCCCCTACAAATAATCACATATTAATAAAGTTCACTTATGGGGAAATTTACCTCTTACAAGATTAAGAAAGAGACTTATCTTGCTTCAAGGACTACTTTTCGGTCCAAGCTTATGCCCAAACCCTCAAGTTGGTTCCGAACAATCCAAAACTATCCAAATAGTGAAAAAACTAATCAATATAGGCTTAAAAGTTCATATCCCAACTATTTAAGTAAGTTCCCAACTCTAATTGCAAGATTTCTAAAATTCACCCCCGGGCTCACGTACCCGGATTTCGGAAATTTTTAAAGAAAGTTGTTACCCATAACCTTAGGAACATAAATATATGATTTTCATTAAGTTCCATAACTATTTTTGTGGTAAAACTCCATTTTTATCAAAAACCTAGGTTTTTCTCTAAACCCATGATTTTCACTAATTTACATATTATAATCTACCCATAAACTATGTATTAAACTCACATTAGGTAGAAATTACTTACCTCACAAAACTAGGTCGAAATCCCCTCCTTAAGAGCTCTCAAATCTCCCAAGAGTGTAATAAATGACCCAAAAATGCATAAGTTCCGATTTTAAACTCACTGCCCAGTTGCCCCCTTCTTCACGAACGTGAAAGGAGCCTCGCGTTCGCGGAGGAAATTAACCCAGGACCTCTGAAGACCCTTCATCGTGAATGCAACCTAGGTCTTGAAAACGTGAAGGCTAGCTTGGCCTACCCTTCACGTACGCGAAGAACAAAGCGGCCCCTAGCCCAGCCCATCTACTTTACGCAAACATGAAGGTCACTGGCCCAGACCTTAGTGAACGCGAACTATCTATCGCGAACGCATAGCACATCCCCATCCCGCCCAGCCCCAACTCCTTCTATGCGAACGTTATGGTCCATACGCATTCGCGAAGAAGGAAACCAGAACTGGGCATTTCTTGTTTCTTGCATGTTGCTCCGAGGGATCCAAAACTCATTTGAGCCACTCGGGACACCATCCAAAAGCACTAGCAGATCTGTAATCATAATACGAACTTGCTCGAATTCTCGAAATGCAAAAATCAACAACGAAACCGTGAATCATACCCCAAAACCAAATTGAATCAAACTTTAAACTTCGAGTTTTCCAAATTCATCGAATCATACTTAGACTACTCGAAATGATACCAAATTTTTCATGCAAGTCTTAAATGATATTATGAAACTATTTGCGGTCTCGAAATTCAATTCGGACCTCAATATCATCAAAATCCGCTCCAAACCAAATTTAAAGAACTTCCAGAACCAACTTTAACTATTAGGCGCCGAAACGCTCCCGGGTCATCCAGAACCCTATCCGAACATATGCCCAAGTCCATAATCATCATATGAACCTATTGGAACCGTCAAATCCTGATTCCGAGGTCGTTTAGTCAAAATGTTGACCGAAGTCAAACTTGTCCTTTTAAGCCAACCTTAAGGAACCAAGTGTTCCGATTACAACCCAAACTCTTCCAAATCTCAAACCAACCATCTCCGCAAGTCATAAATCAGTAAAAATAAGTACATAAAGTCTTATTTAGTGAAATGGGATACTAGAAAGCAAAACGACCGGTCAGGTCATTACATATCAAGTCAGGATCGGTTATTTAGCCCATCATGGGATTTACTTTCGTAATTAGAATTATACCATAAATAGAATTCATCTACTATATAAAAAGGTCCCTAATCATCTTGTAACCTTCTCGCATTCATGCAGATAAAAACAATACAATATTCTCTCTTTAGTTTATATTCTCTTGTTCATCAGCTTGCTATATTTTAACTATTCTCGCATCAACCTGTTCGAGGGCATCCAGGTTCTAGAGCTTAATTACGTTGTAACACCATTTTGCTTTATTTTATTATCAACTTTCATTACTTATCTTCACGTTTATCAATTGATATTAGGTGAAATTACGTATCTTTAAAACCACATTATAAGTTTAATTGCTATCTAATTTTTAGGGTAAACAAGATTCTAACGGGACAACATTTCCATCTCCGCCGGTTATATAGTTTTATTTTTGGACATAATCACCAGTGTATTAAATATGGTATTAAGATTCCTTTGGGTCCATTAGTATATACTTTGACTATATTTATTGTGGTGATACTATTATCAAAGACGTAGAATGGTGGGAACAATAATAATTTAGTGATATGATAATAACTAGCAGACATAAAACTTAGACAATAATAAGGGAGAATGGTTATGAGATGATTGGATTTTAAGGATTAAATACTTTGATTTGAAATAGTCAACAGAAATAGTTTAACAATGCATACTCATGTAGTTACAATGCATTAGTGAAGAACATATTTGGACGTGAATATAATTGCTACTGTTTCGAATCCTTGCTCTTAATTTGGATAGATTCTACTTTGGTTAATGTCATTGGAATTCAAATACTAACTTACAGAAATTTAATTGGAGATTGAGTTGAATTGTGTTGGAGTATGGTTATACATTTAAAAATCATGATTTGTGGTGTAAAATATTGTAATATTTAGCGGTAAGCCTGAAATTTAGGAGAAATTAGGATTTGACTCTGAGTAGCGTAATTGATATTATTAGTTAATACTTTGCATAGATTGAGGCCATTAGAGGTCGCTTGGTTGGTGTTTTAGTCGTTGCAAGATTGGAGAACTTGAGGTTAGTGAGATAAGTGATACTTTAAGCCTTGATGCTTGCTTTTTTAAAACCTGTTTTGAAAAATGTATTTTTCTTTGCTTGGTCCATGTGTTGGGACAAGCGTACGCTTGACAGAATCGGTGATCTTAGATTAGTCGCAAATATATTATTTTATGAAAAATACAATTATTCTATAAGTTGTTTGATGGCGTAATCGGTTGTGAGCCATAATGTTGAGTTTGATAGTTTGATACAGCTGTGAGTCATGGTGTTGAGTTTGATACGGCTGTGAGCCATGATGTTGCGTTTGATAATTTGATATGGCTGTGAGCCATGGTGTTGAGTTTGATACGGCTATGAGCCATGATGTTGGGGCATTGTGAATGCCTTTGTATATCACCCGAGCATTGTGTATGCTTCTTGATATATTTGGGGCATTATGTATGCCTCAGTGAATATTGTGTATGCTCCATTACATATTTGAGGCATTGTGATGACGTTGTGGACTCGTAGATGTGTTGGTTAATTTCATTCGTTGTAATTATCACAAGTCCTTAGTGTTTACTTTTTTTGTTGGTTAATTCTTATTAACTCTATTGATACATATATATTGAGTTATTGTATAATTATCGTATTCATTATATTGTTCTTGTTTGTGGTGTGTTTGTATTTTCTAACACTTATTTAAGAGGTATTTAAAGTGGCGGGTCGAGGATCTTACTGAGTTATATTTATGTATAACTCATTCCTTACCTATATCTCTATGCAGATACTATTGTTGACGATAGAGCTAGTGGCTGAAGAGTTCGCTCGGGCTAATTCTGTTGCTGAGGTGAGCCACCGCATTGTCGGTGGAGGCTGTCACTGCACCTTTATCTAGTTTGTGTTAGTTATTTCCTTCTCCTTGGGGTCTGCATACCCGTTAGTTAAACTCATGTCACTTTGTTGGATGCTTTAGTCTTAGTGTGGGATTTGGGCTAGAGTTATATTATTTGAGTGATTGTTAGTTCTGTCAATTTGTAGACAATAAAATTGAGTCGAGAAATAAAATCAAGACCGATAAATATTGTAACAATCGTAGTATTTTATTTCAAATATTTGAGTGTTACAATCTCTATGATTCCTCATATTCTACTTTCCAATATAAATTCAAGAGCCTTTGAGCTTGATATTGAATTTTAATTTGATTTATCTGTCACGAACACTTTGATTGTTGCCACGAATTTTATCACGAACTAGTAGCCTTAATATTGAACGTCTTGTATTTAATTTGACTTCATTCTTGATTTTGAATACTTGAATTGTTCTTCGTTCTTGAGTTTGAACTTGATTTGTTCTTCTTTCTTGAACTTGAACTTGGTTGCTTGAAGACTGAAACTTGTAGAGAAATTTGCGGCGTTTGATCCACGAGCCCTCTCTTGCTTTTTGTTATAACTTCTGGTGTTTTCTAGCTTTATGAAGACCTATATTTATAGTTGTAGGGGGTGGTGTGACTCTGCGGTTTGATTGGTCCGTTTGAACCGACCAATATCATCCAGACACTTGGCATAATTTAGTTGACCCATTAATTTGGCTTGGATTGCCACATCACTTGACACATGGCATGATTTCATTGGCTCATTTATTTGGCTTGGATTGTCATGTCACTTGACATGTGGCATGAGCTTGGGTTTTAAGACGAGCTACTAGCCATTTGGACTTTGGGCGAAGGAAGTGGGCTTATCATTTAATTTATAGTCCAATTAAATGGACTAACCCAACACATATATATTGTATTTAAATAATTAGCCAAATTTACTAGCCACAATATTTATTTGGACTAATATCTTGAATTCAATATGGTCCAAATTATTTTATGGATTTAAATCCAATAAAATTTAAATGCCCACCAATGCTCCTTACTTCAAGACTTGTCGGATATTAATCTTCCAAAGACTAGACTTAAGTACGCATGAGTACCACGCTTTCACTTATTTTTGGTACGTGACTTCACGCGAACATTTGGCAATAACTTTAAAAGGCCGTGAGCATTTGAGTGGAAAGTAGGCCATGTAGTACAAAGATTCATTTATTAGCCACTTTTGCAAGGGGAGGTGCCATGGTGCATGCTATTTGCCGATGACATAGTTCTGATCGATTAGTCACGAACCGGTGTTAACGAGAGACTGGAAGTTTGGAGACATACTCTTGAGTCTAAAGGTTTCAAGCTGAGTAGAACAAAGACGGAATACTTGGAGTGTATTTTCAGCACTGAGTCGGAGGAAGTGGGGGCTTGAATCACAGGTTATCCCAAGTAGAGGCAGCTTCAAGTACCTTGGGTCAGTTATCCACGGGGGAGGGGAGATCGATGAAGATGTTGCACACCATATTGGGGTAGGATGGATGAAGTGGAGGTTTGCATCTGGAGTTTTGTGTGACAAAAGAGTGCCAACGATACTCAAAGGTAAGTTCTATAAAGCGGTGGTTAGACCGTCCATGATGTATGGGATTGAGTGTTGGCCTGTTAAGATCTCACATATCCAAAAGATAAAAGTAGCAGAAATGAGAATATTGAGGTGGATGTGCGAGCACACTAGGATGGACAAGATTAGAAATGATGATATTCGGGAGAAGGTGCACGTGGCTCCCATTGATGACAAGATGCGAGAAGCGCGGCTCAGATGGTTCGGGCATGTAATGAGGAGAAGCTCAGATGCTCCAGTGAGGAGGTGTGAGCGGCTGGTTGTGGAGGGCACGAGAAGAAGTAGAGGGCAGCCTAAGAAGTATTGGGGAGAAGTGATCAGGCAGGATATGGTGAGACTTCAGATTTCTGAGGACATGACACTTGATAGAAATTTGTGGAGGTCGAGTATTACAGTTGTAGGCTAGGAGGTAGTTGAGTCTTGCGTTACTTTGTAACACTGTGAGTCTAGTCTGGTAAGGTTTTAGTCGATAATAGCTAGGGGCATTGTCGTGTCTTAATATTTTCTCTTTTCGGTGCAAGATCTATTTACTAGTCATCATTTCTGCCTTGTATTTTTCTTCTGCATTTTATGTTCATATTTTTCCTATGATCTCTATGGTGAAACTAATATTCTCCCATTTTATTTTTCTTATTATCTTGAGCCGAGGGTCTTTCGGAAACAGCCTCTCTACCCCTTCGGGTTAGAGGTAAGGTCTGCGTACATACTACCCTCCCCAGACCCCACTTGTGAGATTTTCCTGTGTTGTTGTTGTTGTTGTTGTTGTTTTGCACGTTGTATTTATCTTTGAGCTTTGAAAAGAAATGCAATCCTTTTCCAACACATTGACGTACTTATCTTCTAATTGGATAAAGGATATTGTATCCTTTTTTTTCTAAGGATTCAAGCACCTGTACACTCCTACGTGAATGCAATTCCTTATTTTAAGGAAAGATTTTATTTTTCTCTAGAGTTTATTTCAGAGACGGAAACTTATAATTGTGCATGCGTAGCATATAAATACCAGTTTGCATTATCTTTTCTTGCATCCCGGGTTTATAAACACATGCAAACTCGGCAATCGGCTTCTCCCAGTTAAAGTAGACTCAATCTTCTTTCTTTTGAATTTTATATATTGATCACTTACCCATAACAAATCTGTTGCTTCTCATGCTTTACACGTAACCATGTAGTTACCAAAGGAATGTTCCAAGTAAAGGCCATGCTTTATTCTCTAAATTGCTGATTCTTCACGAGTTGCTTTTGATTTGATTTTTTTAGTCTAAAATTTTGGTGGCATTGATGTTTTAGACACAATAGCCTCTAAGAATCATCTCCACTTGAAAATAAAATCTTCCTTTACCAGGTTTTATTTGCTGAAGCTCCATAGTTTAGTAACAGTAATATCTTAACTTGAAGGGTCATAGAATTTACTTCCTTCAGTGTAATGTACTGTAGTTAAGAAGACAATCCAAAATTTGCCAATTTTACTTTAGCCTAGCTATCTTGTATGTTGAAATCAATTTTCTTATGCATAGAGTATCCGTTCCAAGTATAATCTTTTTTCTTCCTAATATAAAAACCAAGTTTACGCTCTACATTGATAAAAGGAAAAATTGATAGAGAATCTTTGTATAAGAAAAAAAACTTAAAAGCGTAACAAGAACTACAGAGATGGTAGAATTTTGCGTACTAGCTAGTATCATAGCCAGCCTGTTTGATCTCGTTTTCTTAGAAAGCTTGGCCGTTTAATCTTGATTTTCCGTTGACTTTACTGCAACCTTCTCTGCTAAAATAAGCACTTGCATGCCCAACATGGAATGCCCCATGGTAATTAGTGCATGTGAAGGCGACCCATTTTATCGATGCTTCATTATAATATGTTCCAAGTTTTGAATGATTCTTCAGGGTTCAAATGAGTTTTTTGCTTTATCCTTGCACTTATTCTATTACTATTTCTTTTTTCGTTCCAATTTTCTTTCTTCCGCATACACATCCTCTTGCTGGACTATTTTCGCCATGGTGTTTTATTGTTATACATCCAATACAAGATTTTAATGACTTCATGAAGAACACCAAGATCTTATTTTCCCTTCGGGTAATCTCTTCCCATCTCTTGTATTCCTTTTGGTCTTTCTTTGTTGTTGTTTCTTTCCAGGTTCAAAGGAGGAGAAAATCAGTTATTGAATCAGTGTTTTGAGTTACTTTATCCCATTTGAGGCGAAGACTTTATTATACCTTAGTCAAGGCAAATATTTTACGATGTCTCAAGTAGAAGAATTTACAAGATCATTACACCATTTTAAGTGGAAGACTATACTTTGCCTGATGTGAAGATTATTATACCGTCTAACTCAAATACTTTACTTTATCCCATGTGAAAATCACTACTAAAAAAACGGAATTTAGCAACCAAAATTTTGCGACCAAACTTGGTCTGTCCAGATTAGCGACCAAAGTTGGTCGGTAAAGAAGAAAAAAAATATTTTATATTTATTTTATATAAATTATCGACCAAAGTTGGTCAGTAAAGTGGTCAACAGGTCGACCCAGATGGTCAGCATTGTGTAGTCAAAGAAAATTTCACATTACCGACCAACTTTGGTCGGTAATGTGAGACCCAGTTAAAAAAATTTAATAGTTATATTATTATTTAAAATATTTATAAAATATAAAGAAATCTTATTTAAAATTACCGACCAAAGTTGGTCGGTTAACACAGGGGAAGTCGCCTCCCTTTTTTCTCTCTCTAGAATGAAATTTCCTCTCAGCTAACATTGATCATGGGAAGGAAATGGAAGGCTGGAGCGAGAAGGCAAAGCCATCAAATGACAAATCCAAATCAAAATCATGGAGGAAAAGATTTTCCGAGGACAGAAGATTCGAAGAAAGTAAGGAATTTGAATGTAATTACTAGAATAGTACCATTAGACATGGAGTGAGTATCAGCTATGTCAACACCAATTGCAACACCAGTGAGGGCACAGTCTGAAAATGTGCAGGGGAGTGATGCATGTAGACGATCGTGGGCAGATAAGGTAGAGGAGGAAGAAATTGCACTCAATTCACAAAGAGAGACACAAGTTCAAGGATCTAGACATCGTGGAGTAAAATTGTAGCTACTGTTCCATTAGAGGAAGGTGAGGACTTGAAACGAGAATCACCCATTAACAATAATGTGAAAATAACACTAGAAGACATTCATGAGGAGGTAGAATATTGGAAAACTGGAGTTGTATGCTATGTATTGGGATCTAATCCACCACAAAATGTCATGGAAGTCTATTTTAATAGAATTTGGGGAAAGCTGGGTATTGATATAGTTGCATAAGTTCAAAGAGGTGTGTTCCTGGTCAGATTCCATATAGCTAAAAGCAGAACTAAAGTAGTAGAAGAAGGAGTCCAGATGTTTAATAGAAAGCAGTAATAGTCAAACTATGGCAGCCAGATATAGAAATGAAGAAGGAGATAATGGATAATATACCAGTGTGGATTAGACTACCAGGACATAATGTGAAGTACTGGGGAAAGCAGGCATTAATAAAAATAGCAGGGCTGGTAGGGAATCCTTTGAAAGCAGACAAAGCCACTACTATGAAGGAGAGAATGACATATGCTAGAGTGTTGGTGGAAGTACCAATCAATAAGGTATTCCCAGACACTGTAATAATTGAAAATGAGCATGGACACATTGTGGAACAAGAGGTGGATTTTGAATGGAAGCCAATATTATGTACTAAATGCAAAAATTATGGGCATGAGTTGAATGAATACAAGAAGTATATAAAGGAAGAGATAAATAGTAAAGCACAAGAAAGGAAGGAAGTAGTACAGTATGGGGAAGAGAAGACTAGCAAAGGTGAACAAACAGAAACCAATAAAGAAGTAGACAAGGAAGCAGGCATAGAAGAGAAGTTCCAACAAAGGGCAGGGAAACAAGTGATGGTGAGACAAAGACAGGATAACTTCTACTATAGGAGAGGTAATGCAAGGAGAGGGATAGTGATCAGAGAACCACAAATTAATACTGGAAATTCATTTGTAGCTTTAGGTGAACAGAACAACAGAAATGAATGAATAGCTAAACTTTCCTACCCTGGAGGAGGTGAAGCTGAGGGGGGCTCTGGACATGGGAAGGGTGAGGGAGACCCCAACCCTAATGGATAGAATTAATTTTTGGAATGCCAGAGGTCTAAACAAGCCAGATAAACAGAAAGAAATGAACCTGTTTATCCACAACTTGAGAGTTGGCTTGTTTGGGTTTCTGGAAACAAAGATAAAAAGAGCTAAGGCACATAAAGCTTCTTTTTATCTTTGTCATGGCTAGTCGTTTATAACAAATCTAGACAAACATCTAGGAGATAGGATATGGATGTTGTGAAAACCTTAATTATATGAGGTTGATATAAAGGAAGTTACTGAATAAATGATTCATAGCACAGTAAAGCACAGGGGAATGGACTGAGTCTTAATATTACTCTTGTATATGGCTTTAATGAACAAGCAACTAGGAGGAAACTATGGGATGACATCAATCAGATAGGGGTTAAAATGGATGGACCATGGGCTGTGATGAAAGACTTTAACTGTGTTCTTAATAGGGAGGAAAGAATTGGAAGCAAGTAACTATGGCTGAAATAAGAGATTTTAGACAATCTATTGAAGTGTGTGGTCTGAAGGAGCTTAGATCTTCAAGAGCTTTCTTCACATGGAACAACAAAAAAGGAGGAGATAGTCGAGTGTACAACAGGATTGATCGAGTGCTGGTTAATACTGAATGGATGACTGACTTACCTGCATCAGAGGTGCACTTCATGAATGAGGGCATCTATGATCACTACCCAGCAATCATAAACTAGGAAGGAGGGAATGTCGGGGAAAAAAGGCAGTTTAGATACTTCAATATGTGGAGGGTGATACCAAAATTTCAAACAAGAGTACAAGAAATATGGGAGAAGAAGATACAAGGCACACAGATGTACAAACTGGTAGGAAAGCTGAACAGAACCAAAAGTATACTAAAAAATTGAACAAGGAAAGATTTTCAGATATAGAAAAAAGGGTTGAAACAGCAATGGTAAACTTGACAGAATGCCAAGAAAATATCCAAAAAAATCCTAGAAATGCTGAGCTAATTGAAGAGGAAATTAGATTGATGAAAGAAAATATCAAATGGAAGGCTGCTAAAAAACAATTTCTGAGACAAAAAGTAAGATACAATGGGTGTGGCGGGGGATCAAAACACAAAATACTTCCATAGTGTGATAAAAATCAGAAGGAATTCTAATAGGATTTTCTCTATAAAAGATGCTAAAGGGAAAGAGACAACAGATGCTGGAGGGACAGCAGATGCATTTATAAAATTCCACAAGAAGTTGTTGGGGGAAAGCAAAGGAGACATGCAACATGTGTGTATCAATCTAGTAAGGAAAGGGCCAGTGGTTTAACAGGAGCAAAGAGAATAACTGGAAGCTCCAGTTACAGAAAATGAAATCAAGGCAGCTTTGTGGTCAATTGCAGGAGACAAATCCACAGAACCTGATGGCTATGGATCTCAATTCTTTAAGGATTGTTGGCCAGTGGTAAAGCAAGATGTCATTGGAAGTGTAATGGAGTTCTTTGTCACTACAAAAATGCTCAGGATTATTAATAGAACTACTCTAACTCTTATCCCAAAGAACAACCATGCAGTTGAAGTAGGGGACTATAGACCTATTGCATGTTGCAATACTGTCTATAAGATAATATCAAATATGTTGTGTAACAGGCTAAAAGGTGTATTGCCTTCAATAATAGCAGAAAACCAAAGTGCATTTATGGAAGGCAGAAGTATAGTTCAAAATATCCTGATATGTCAAGACCTGGTGAAACTGTATAATAGGAAGAAATCAACAAGCAGTTGTTTGATTAAAATTGATCTAAGAAAGCATATGACTCTGTGGAGTGGGGATTTGTGGAAGAAATGTTATATGCATTGAACTTTCCATCCAAATTCATCAAATGGACTATGGTATGTATCTCAACAATCCAGTACTTAATTGCTTTAAATGGGGGACTATATGGATGTATTGAGGGGAGAAGGGGATTACGACAGGGAGATCATATGTCACACCTTCTTTTTGTGATATGTATGGAATACTTCACAAGAACTATGCAATGGGTAGATACACTATATGGATTTGTATTTCACACAAAGTGCAAAAGTTTGAAGTTAAATCATCTATGTTTCGCAAATGATGTTTTGATGTTCTGTAAAGGTGAGTATCAAAGTATAATGCTTATGCTGAGAGGTTTGCAAACATTCTCTAATACATCTGGGCTAAGTACCAATGATAGAAAGTCTAATGTATATAGTGCAAACATGGATAGACAATGTTTAGAAGGTATATGTGAAATAACGGGGTACAAGAAGGGGATGTTGTCATTCAAATACTTAGAGGTTCCAATAGCTTCAAGGAAACTGAAAGCATGAGATTGTGAAGTGCTGGTTGACAAACTCAGTACAGGAATCCATTCATGGGGATCAAAAAACTTGTCATATGCAGGAAGGTTCCAATTGATCAACTCTTTGCTGATAAATATACATTCATACTGGGCAGTAATATTCATCCTACCAAAGAAGGTACTTAAAGACATTACTGCGATATGTAGGAACTACTTATATGTAATGACCCGGCTGGTCGTTTCATGAGTTACCGCTGCGTTTCCCCCATTTATGCTTCTTATTTCCTTGTTCAGTAGTATTTTGTGTTATCGGGTTGGTTGGCTTGGGTTCAGAGAAGTTTTGGTAAGGTTTGAGACACTTAGTCTCTTTTGAGTGAGCTTAAGTTGAAAAAGTCAACCGGATATTAACTTATATATTATAGGGATCGGATGTGAGTTTCAATGATTTGGATAGCTTCAAGAAGTGATTTGGGACTTAGGAGCGTGATCGGAATATGCTTTGGAAGTCCGGAGTAGATTTATGCATGAATTGGCAAAATTGGATTTTTGGTATTTTCCGGTTGATAGGTGAGATTTTGATGTAGGGAATGGAATGAAATTCAAAAAAGTTGCAGTAGGTCCGTTGTGTCATTTGGGATGTGTGTGCAAAATTTTAGGTCATTCGGACGTGGTTTGGTAGACTTTTGATCGAAAGCAAAATTTAGAAGATTTTAGAATTCTTAGGCTTGAATCCAAAGAAAATTCGGTGTTTTGATGTTGTTTTGAACGTTCTGAAGGTTGGAACAAGTTTGAATGATGTTATGGGATAGGTTGGAATGTCTGGTTGAGGTCCCAAGGGCCTCGGGTAAGTTTCGGGTGGTTAAACGGATCATTTCAAGTTGTGAAAAATTGCAGAAACCTGTTGTATGTGTTGCCGACCAGTTGTTCTTCGCGTTCGCGAGTAAACCCTCGCATTCGCGAAGGGTTAGGATGGGAGGCTGTGAAGTTGTCCATCGCGTTCGCGAAGGATATCCCGTGATCGCGAAGGGTTGAGCTCGTTGGTCATTGCGTTCGCGAGGGTGATGCCACGTCCGCGAAGGGTTGAGTTGCTGAGGCATCGCGTTCGCGAGGGGTGGTCGTGTTCGCGTAAGAGGAAATTCTGGTCAGCATAAATTTGTGCTTCGCGAACGTGAGAGGATTGACCACGTTCACGAAGAAGGATTTGAATGCCTGGGCAGAATGATTTAAAAGGCCTATTCCGCGATTTTTAGCCTAAGTTCCTCCATTTTTGGGTAATTTTTAAGCTTTTTGAAGGAGATTGAAGAGGGAATCAAGGGGGAACGCTTGGAGGTAAGATTTATGGACTTAATACTCAATCCTAATGTGATTTCTACTTAATTAATTTTGTAAATTGTTGAATTTAAGCCTAAATATTGAAGAACTAGGGCTTGTAATTGGATACCTAGAATTTGGGATTTGAGGGGTCGTTTGTGGTTGGATTTTGATGCTTTTGATATGAATGAACTCGGGGAGTAATAAGGAGTCTATTGATGTAATTTTTATTGGATTCCGAGACGTGGGCTCGGGGGTTGGATTTGGCAAATTTAAGGATTTGTGTTGTAATTTGATTTCTTTTGAGTGGGCTTTGTTCCCTTAGCATATTTTGATAATTTTGCACTGATTTTGGTTAGATTTGGAGTGTCCAGAGGCCGATTCGAGAGGCAAGGTCATCGCGGGCTAGAGTTTGGACCGGATTGAGGTGAGTAATGATTGTAAATGTTGTCCTGAGGGTATGAAACCCCAGATTTTACATCGTTGTGCTATATTGAGGTGACGCAAATGCTAGATGGCGAGCGTGGGTTCGTGCACCATTGGGGATTGTGACTTAGTCCATCCCAAATGACTGTTTTACCGCGTATTTGATTGAAAATTATTTGTTATCATCATGTTTTGGGCTGAATACCATAGTTGGGCCTTGTACCAACTGTTTTGAACCCTTAGGGGACTTTTACTGCTATTTTCTCACTGTTTTGATTTTATATCTGTACTCAGTCATGTTTACTTTGTCTTAAATACTTTAAATGATATTTTGGGCTGAGCATCATGTTTTACTGCGCCCGAGTGGCTTTTAGAGATTTCTGACTGAGTAGGGCCGAGAGCCTATGTTGTGAGGATTATTATGGGATCGGGCTGCACGATGTAGCAGTGTTGTACTGATTATGATTATGAGGCCGAGGGCCTGAGTTGTATGTCATAAGGTGGATTTATATAAGGTCGAGGGCCTATTGATTATGCCACGAGATGGCTTGATATTGTGCTTGGCCGTAAGAGGCCCCTCCTAGAGTCCGTACACCCCCCAGTGAGCACGGGTACCCATTGTAATATGAGATATAGTCCGAGAGGCTGGTGTTGTTCCATGTTATTGCACGAGGGACTGATTCTATTGACATTATGCTCGAGGGGAGGATTTTATGTGTTTATCTTTTCTAGCTGCTTTTCATTTACTTGTTTAACTGTTAATAAGTGTTTTAAAGAAACTTATACTGAACTAAGGTGTTTTTATAAGATATCACTATTTTATTGCATTTTATTGGTTTTACACTGCTTCTTTATAGCATGTTGTTGTGTTTTACGTGATTTCTTATCGCTCAGTATTCATTTATTGTTATTACTCACTAAGTTGGAGTACTTACTTTACTTCCTGCACCCTGTGTGTAGATTTAGGCACCTCGGGTCCGCTAGTGAGGGTTGATTTCTCCCAGCAGGCTATTCGGAGTCCACTAGGTAGCTGCTCGGCATTCGCAGCCCAGTGTTTCTCCCTCCTATCTTACTTTATGTTTCTAGCTCTATAATAGACTGTATAAACTCTTTCAAACTCTTAGACACATGTTTAGATGCTCATGACTGGTGATACCCCGATGTCGGGCTGTATTTGTTCCGCAAATTGTACTGTTTCACTGTTTCTTTTGGGGTTTAATCATGTTAATGACTTAAATTGTGTTATTATTATTGTTTAAAATGAATTGGGTGTTGCATCAGCTAGCCTTGTCTTCACAAGAGGCGCCATCACGATCGGGTCTGGGTTTAGGGTCGTGACAAGTTGGTATCAGAGCCTAGGTTACATAGGTCTCACGAGTCATGAGCACGTTTAGTAGAGTCTCGCGGATCGATATGGAAACATCTGTATTTATCCTCGAGAGGCAACAGAACCTTTAGGAAAAACTTCATATCCTTGAAATTCTCGTCATACGAATCTGTTAATCCGAATACTATACTTCTATTATTCTATTCTCTCACAGATGGTAAGGACACGCTCTACCGGTCAGGATGGACTACCACCAGTACCACAAGTTGTGGACACTAGAGGCCGAGGATGCGGTCGTGGTCGCGGTAGGGGCAGGGGTGTGGCCCGTACAACAGCTAGGATAGTACATGCCGATTCACCAGCTGCCCTAGTTCAGGATCAGGTCCCAGTTGTGGACGCTCCAGCAACACCAACTCAGGCACCAGCAGTTCCTATTGTAATTCCGGATCTTCAAGAGGCCTTGGCTTAGATTCTATTAGTATGCAATGTCCTAGCTCAGGCGGTCTCAGTTACTACAGCCGCACCTACTTCTCAGGCCGGGGGAGGCACTTAGACTCCTGCCGCTCGCACATCTGAGCAGGTCGTGCAAGGACTTCAGACACCGGGGGCACATCCAACCCAGATAGTTGCAGCTGCTCAGGACTATATAGCTCATGCCATGCTAGAGAACGAGCAGCGCAGGTTAGAGAGGTTTGGTAGACTTCAGCCTCCGACTTTTAGTGGTGCAGAGAGAGAGGATGCCCTGGGTTTCTTGAAAACGTGTCAGAGGATTCTTCGTGCAGCGGGTATTTTGGAGACCGGCGGGGTCACTTTCACTACTTTTCAGTTTTCTGGAGCCGCCTTCACTTGGCGGGAGGCTTATGAGAGGCGTAGGCCTGTTGGTGCAGCACCCCTTACCTGGAAGCAGTTCTCCGTTCTCTTTTTGGAGAAGTATGTGCTACAATCTCGCAGAGAGGAGCTGCGTAGGTAGTTCGAGTGGTTGCGTTAGGAAGAGATGACTGTGACTCAGTATGAGATGAGGTTATTAGAGTTATCTCGTCATGCTATTTGGTTAGTTCCGACGTATAAGGAGAGGATTAGGAGGTTCGTAGATGGCTTCACTTATCAGCTTCATATTCTCATGACCAGGAAGAGGGTGTCTGGTGCTACTTTTGAGGAGGTTGTAGACATTGCTCGTGAGATTGAGTCAGTTTGTCGCCAGGAACGAGATGAGAGGGAGGCCAAAATGCCTCGAGGATCTGGTAGTTATGGTGGTGCTCCTTCGAGAGATCAATTTCAGCAAGGCAGAGGCCATCCATTCAGGCATGCTTAGTCAGCTCACCCAGGTTATCGTGGGGCGTCATTGGGTCATGGTTATCATAGTTCACATCAGGGCCAGTCATCACTCAGTGCCCTTCCAGCTCAGGGTTCGTCTCGTGCTCCATCAGTTCAGGGTTCTTCTATGCCAGGTGCATCTGCTAGTCATTCCGGTGCTAGGGGTTCCCTTTAGTCCTCGTCTCCAGCACTCGGGAGTTGCTATGAGTGTGGAGAGATGGGTCATATGTGGAGACAGTGTCCTCGTCGTCTTGGGGGTTCATCTCAGCATAGGGGTCAGTCATCGGCTTCAGCGCCAGTTACTTCACCACCACCTACCCACCCAGCTAGGGGTGGAGGTCAGTCAGCTAGAGGTCGCCCTAGAGGGGGAGGTCGATCAGGTGGCGGTCAGGCCCGTTTCTATGCACTTCCAGCTAGACCTGATGCTATTGCTTCAGATGTTATTACAGGTATTGTCTCAGTCTGCCACAGAGATGCCTCTGTATTATTTGATCCCGGTTCCACTTATTCTTATGTGTCATCATACTTTACTCGTTATTTGGATATGCCCCGTGAGTCTCTTGTTTCATCTGTTCGTATATCTACTCCGGTGGGAGATACTGTTGTTGTAGACCGTGTGTACCTGTCATGTGTGGTGACACGGTCACGACCCAAACTGATGGCCGCGACGGGTACCCGGTACCTTACTCAACCGAGTAACAACATAACGTATATTTCATATCATTCTATCATAGGTAAAAGAACCGGAGTAAAGCATGAGGAAATGCAAATATATACATATGAAGTACGGCCTATAAGGCCGGCATAATTCTGAATATACTCGAAACGTAGGCCAACAAGGTCATACAAGTATCCGTATACATGACATCTATGTACAAGCCTCTAAAAATACATAATATCAGAAAGGTCAGGACAGGGTCCCGCCATACTAATCAATACATGTACTAATCATAATGACCAAAGAAGCAACTCCGAAGTAAATGGAGTGCACCAACACCTTCTGTTGAGCTGATAGCCTACTTGAGGACTCTCAACCTGTCTATCAGGACCTGCGGGCATGAAACGCAGCGTCCCCAGGCAAAAGGGACGTCAGTACAAATAATGTACCGAGTATGTAAGGAATAAAAATTAGTAACTAGTAGACATGAGAGAAACATGGAGTAAAAGACTCAACATGTATATCTGAATAACTCTGTGATCATTTAATATTATAATATCATGCATATGCGTATAAATATCATACCATGCATGGGTATATGCGTTACATAATATCATTAAGTTTCTGAGGGCATCCCATCATATCATTTCAGCCATTGTGGGCAACATCATCATCGTATACTAGCTGATCAGGTGGTGGTGCATATATAACGCCATAACCTTTTTCCATATTCCATATACATATATTTATATATATACGCGTATATAACGTCATCTAGTGCCACTGTGGGCGAAATCATCAAAGTATACCAGCTGATTAGGTTGTGGTGCGTATATAAACGCCATAACCTTTTTTCATATCTCATATACATATATTTACATATATACGCGTATATAATGCCATCTGGTGCCACTGTGGGCGAAATCATCAATGTATACCAGCTGATCAGGTGGTGGTGCGTATATAACGCCATAACTTTTTTTCATATTCCATATACATATATATACATATATACACGTATATAACGACATCTGGTGCCACTGTGGGCGAAATCATCAACATATACCAGCTGATCAGGTGGTGGTGCATATATAATGCCATAACCTTTTTCCATATTCCATATACATATATATACATATATATGCGTATATAACGCCGTCTGAGTCATGGGTAAATGCACATGTATATGAGTTCAATACATGAAAAGTACGTTAATAAAATTTTCCGGAACGTCATAAGACTATTATACCTCTGACTAATATCGTGAAATAAACTTTTTTTTTTTTTTGAATGGAAGTGTGAGGTCCAGTATATCTTTTTTGTAATACAATATTAAAGATGAGACATGCTTGGGACAGAGCAAAAATAAATGAAATGGTAAGTTGGGAGATGAGCCTAACAGCACCATTGAAGCATTAAGTTTACCTGCAACTTTGCAAGTTCTTGACAATACACTTTCGGTAATATGTCTGGCCTTGTGCTTAAAGCTTGTCCCAGCTGTTATTCAAACAATTGAAGAATTAACCATAAGACATTTTTCCCTGCTGGAGACAAGTTAGATGTGATATCACACAGGGATTACTCTGTCTAAAAGCTCATCTAGAATCTGATATATAGCCAATAAACAAGAAGAATATCACAGTAGCAAAATATCTCTTCCATAATGGTATACTATCAACCCCATTCTCGTTATCAGTGGGTGTTGAAGAGGCATCAGTGATCAAATACACCCTCTTTCCATTTCATAGATGCAACAAAGAAGACCTTCTCTATAAAATGCATAATAATTCTTTTAAGTTTTAAAATGAATCCCAGGAGTTGAAATACTGTCACCCCAACTATTAATTTTCAAAGTCTTATTCGATTCATGCCACCTAATTAAAAGTGGCTAAGAGTCACCTATTAAGAAAGTGGCTTGCTGCCATGTCCCTTTTTCCTTGCTTATCTTTAAAGACTTAGTTAATTAGTATTATCTTATTTAACTAATTAATTCCCCATTAACCAATAATTTACATAATTAAATACTACTTATTTTTAATACACTTTATATAGCTTATTATTATGGTCATAGGATACCATAAAATTAAATACATACACTATTATTTTATTAAAATATCCATGTAAAAATACATATATTTTCTCAATTTCTAATTTTTCTATTCTCGTATGAAGAGTAAAAAATTTTGTACGCTTAATTCTTATAATGGTAAAATGATAAACTTCTTTTCCTATGAGAAAATAATTTTTATCTTTACAATAAAGAAAATCTCATAAACTTTTTTATATTATGTGTCTAATTTTAAAATATATTCGAAAATAATAATGTTAATAGTTACATAAAATTGAAATAATGCAATGTTTCTTTTACTAGTAGATAAGAAGAGTTTAAAAATATTGTGCTTCTTCCTCCGACTTTAATTAGCCAGGTTAGTTTGGGGAGTCAAACTGAAACAATTTTGATTTGGTTCTGAGTGTTGATTAAGTTTTATTTACAAATAAATATTACTGAATTAAGGGACTATAAAAGTACAATTATTAGCCACAAAAGTTGGATTTTTTGGAAGGAATGTTTGAGAACTTGTGAGGTCTATAATTCTATATCTTGCCCAAATTTCAAAAGTTCAAATTTGTTTAACTACCAACTTAAACGTTGACGTGAAAGTAATTTTTCAGTTATTACCATGAATTTTTTTTTTCCACAATTTGTATAATGAACTCCATGCCTAGTCAACTGGTATATGCGCTACATAAAACTTGAATTCCTAATTACATCAAAGGGATTCTCTACAACTTGATTAATTCAGGATTGCTCATATATATAGGTACAAAATAACCTTCATACTCGTATGGATTACTACGACTTATCCTAATATTAAAGTACGGGGTGTAACAACTATTGGGGGTTTGGAGACCCGAGTGGATCTTTTGTTGTTATGTATGGTGGATTTCGATGTTATATTGGGCATGGATTGGCTATCTCCGTATCGTGCTATTTTGGATTGTCATGCTAAGACAGTGACATTGGCTATGCCGGGTGTGCCACGGATTGAGTGGCGAGGTTCGACTGATTATGTTCCCAGTAGGGTAATTTCATTCTTGAAGGTCCAACGTATGGTTGGGAAAGGTTGTCTTTCGTATTTAGCCTTTGTGAGGGATGTCAGTACAGAGACTTTCAATATTGATTCTATTCCAGTTGTGAGGGATTTTCCCGATGTGTTTCCTGCAGACCTGTCGGGCATGCCACCAGACAGGGATATTCATTTTGGTATTGACCTGGTGCCGGGCACTCATCCCATTTCTATTCCGACGTATCATATGGGACCAGCGGAGTTGAAGGAGTTAAAGGAGCAGCTTCAGGAATGTCACGACCCTAAACCTAACCCAATCGTGATGGCGCCTCTCATGAAAACAAGGCCAGCTGACTCACTTCCAATTCACTTTAAGCAACTAAAATAATAACTACTAAGTCTTTAATCAAAAATAAAATTCCAAAATAAGCATTTAACAGTATAATTTGCGGAAATAAAAGCCAACACAACCCGACATCGGGGTGTCACCAGTCATGAGCGTCTAAAACATATTACGAGTCTGAAATTCTACTCCACTACTAAATAACTGAATCAGAAAGGAAATAAGATAGAGGGATGTTGCACTAGGCTGCGAATCGCCAAGCAGCTACCTAGTATACCTCCGAAGATCTACTGGAACTGTCAACCCTTAGTAGCAGGACCTATAGCGTCTGAATCTGCACACAGAGATGCAGGGAGTAAAGTGAGTACTTCCAACTTAGTGAGTAATAAAAATAAATAAAGACTGAACAATATAAAATCACGTTAAACACAATATTTAGCTACCAGAGGCATAACAAAATCAGTAACACAATTTAACAATGAAATCTCATAAAAACACCTTTTTAGGCAGTCAACAATAGATAGGAAAAACAACTAGGAATGGTAAACACATAAGAACTGCCCCTAGGGCATAATAACATCAAATCAGCCCCTCAAGCAATATCATAGAACAATACCAACCCATCGGGCTATATCTCATGTCACAATGGGTACCCACGCTCACTGGGGGTATGCAGACTTTTGGAGGGGCCCCTTACGGCCCAAGCGCAATATCAAGCCATCTCATGGCATCATAAATAGGCTCTCGGCCTCATATCAATATCAAGCCACCTCGTGGCGTATAATTTCAGTCCCTCGGCCTCATTATCATAATTAGTGTATCACTGTTACGGCGTGTAGCCCGACCCAAAAGTACCTCACAATACAGGCCCTCGGCCTTACTCAGTCAAAATCTCATAAGCCCTTCGGGTAATAGTAAAAATATGCAACTCAGCTCAAAATATCTTTAAAACATCATTTAAGGTTTCTAAAACAGATTAACATAGCTGAGTTTTGAAAACATTGAAAGATCTGGCATGACTGAGCACAAGTATGAAATCAAACAGTGAGGAAAATATCATTAATGATCCCCTAAGGGTTCAAACAGTTGGCACGAAGCCCAAATATAGCATTTAGCCCAAAGTATAATAATATCAAATAATTAGCTACCAAATATACAGAAAAATAGACATTCAGGATGGACTAAGTCGCAATCCCCAACGGTGCACGACCCCACGCTCGTCATCTAGTGTGTGTGTCACCTCAACACAGCCGAACGTTGTATAATCCAGGGTTTCATACCCTCAGAATAGCATTTAAAATCATTACTCACCTCAAACTAGCCCGAAAAGCTACTTTGCAACACGCTTGCCTCTCTAACTAACTTCTGAGTGCTCCAAATCTACCAAGTTCAAATTTTTATCATCAAATTATGCTAAACGAATGAACTCCAATTGAAAATTATCGATTTTAAGCACAAAACCCGACCTCTGGGACCGCATCCCCGAATTGGACAAACTTTATACCAAAATGTTCTTCATCATCTCACAAGTTCGTACATATAAAGAACTCGAAAATCGGAGTTCGTTTGACCCCTCAAATCATCCCTAAAAGGTCTCACAATCTCAAGCCCTAACTCCACCTTTTTCATGAATTAAACACTGATATTTTGTTCCTTAATCACAAATAATCGAGTTTTTGGTCCAAAATCCTTACCTCAATGAAGAACAATGATTTCCTCTCTTCAAAATCGCCTCAAAGCTCTTTTCCCGTTCAAAAATGGTGTAAAAGGGTTTAATGGTCGCAGATGGTTTATTTAAATACTGCTCAAGCGTTTTACTGTTGACCCGAGTTACTGTTCAACCGAGTTATTGTTCATGCTGTTGTGAAAAGATGCAGTAGCCTTTCTTCTAGTCTAAATTGATCTATTAACCTTTCGAGATCCACCCAAGGCCCTCAAAAATCTCAACAAATATACCAACACGTCCCATAACATCATTCGAACTTAGTTGAGCCTTCGAAATACCAAAAAAACATCAAAATACCAAAATCACATCAAATTCAAGACTATGAACTTTGAAATTCCTAAATTCCACCAACGACGCCGAAACTATCCAAAACAACTCCGATTGACCTGAAACTTTTCAGACATATCCAAAATGACATTACGAACCTGTTCCAACTGTCGGAATTCCATTTCGACCCCGATAGCCTATTTTCCACTGTCGACCGGAAATCGCCAAAAACTAACTTTCGCCAATTTAAGCCTAATTCTACACCGGACATCACAAAAATATTCCGGACACACTCCTATGTCCCAAATCACCTAACGAATCTATCCGAGCCATAAAATCTGCATTCCGAGTTCGTTTACCAATAAGTCAACTCTTGGTTGACTTTTCTAACTCTAAAGCTACTTTTAAATACTAAGTGTCTCAAACCTTACCAAAACCATTCTGGATTCGATCCGACCAACCCGATACCATATAACACGAATAAACAAAGCATAAAGAAGCAGAAATGGGGAAAATCGGAGCAGTAACTCATGAGACGACTGGCCGGGTCGCCACTCCTCCCCAACTTAAACAAACGTTTGTCCTCGAACGTGCCCAGAGTTGTTTCAAAAGACAACCAACCACTGAATAACCTTACCATGCACAGACCCAGGGGTGTTCCTACGTTAACCTATCTCATATAGGCCCGATAACACAATATAACTGAAATTTTTCACAATCCAACCTAGCCCATAAACCTTAGAACCACATTTCCACTTCTGAAATCATCCACAAGATAAGAATCTCACGTCTATACTCTGAATAAGCCCGAACAAGCTGTAATAAGCCATACCTGCAACCTCAGGTGCAATTACATGATATACCACATAACTCAAACACTTGTAGCGATAACTTCTAATCACAGTAGTTGCACACAACACCCGAATACTGATAGAAAACCTCTTATCAACTAGAGTCTCATTCCAACACTTCCATATACTGCCAATGATAAATGAAGCACACAGTAAACCATAACTTTCTCTCAGATCAACCATTCATGAAGTCGCTTCTCCTTTGGAAAAAACTATAGCAAACTTTCTGAGCCGAACCTCGATATTATCCTTCCAACATGCTGAAATCGAATCTGTTCGTATTCATTAATGATCCCAACGATCTCGTCTAATTCAACACGCTACTGTGGTGACATGACACATCCCATAATTTGTGTAATCCGTGCACCAATAAGCAACAATCCGAACATACTCAAATCGTGGAAATGACTCAAATGAAAGAGATATACCGCAAGCTCACCAGTACCACCACAACACAAGGCTGAGAACCCGTCTCAAATCATAGAAATAGAACACACGAATCTAACCCGCAAGGTCATACCTCCATATAACTTCGCTGCATTGCGCGATCCTATCCAAACGCTGCTCCACATATAACACCTCAAGTCACTCCGCTCGAAATTGACGACCACATGCAATTGATGTCTAGAACCAAAGCAAATCATCATAACCACGGTGAAGCAAATACATAACACCATACAAACCCGAAAGGATATAACCGATATGTCATCCACCGATCAATATCCAGTACTCTTCCCACTCGACTTCCACTATGAACCTCAATGGATCTGCACCATACGTGCCTATAAACAACAATTCATAACACCTCGCAACACTAAAAAGTAACTCATAGATCACCTCAGAACACTAATAAGCTCAACAACAATCGAATCAACACATCCTTCAACAATACAATTCGGAGCCAACCAAGTCGACTCAAGTTAGAACATGCATCCACACTGGCCTGCCAATGAACCCCTTATCAAGGAAACCCTGAAGTTGCTCCTTCAACTCCTTTAACTCCACTGGTGCCATACGATATGGTGCCCAGCACCAAATCAATACCGAAATCAACAACTTTTCCCCGCGACATGCCCGGCAGCAGGAAACACATCCGGAAACGTTCCTCATCACTAGCACTGAATCAATATGAGAAGCATCTGCACTGACATCCATCACAAGAGCCCAAATAAGGAAGACAATTCTTCCCAGCCACCCGCTGGGCATTGAAAATATAAACCACCCTACTAGAACATGAAATCCGTCGAATCTCACCACTCAATCTGTGGTATTCCCGTCATAGCCAACATCACCGCTTTAGCGCAATCGCCCACAATGACACAATGCTGAGACAACTAGTCTATACCCGATATCATATCCAAAATCTAACATACCAAGTAACAAAAGATCCACTCGGGTCTCCAAACCTCGATAGTTACTAAACAGCGCCGATACACACGACCCACAACCACAACATAGCCTGAACATGAGAATTTCCCGTCTCTAAATCCATATGGCATATGAATCATCATATCTGATCCCAATTCCGTCGTCCGAATACATACTGTTGATACCCAATTTTTTCTTATGTATTTTTATATACAAAATACTTTAAAAAGTAGCATGTACATGCATATATAAGCATGCCCAAGTATTTTGGTATTTTTTCCTAATTTTTAAAGATTTTTAAAATCAATTTATTGTCTATTTTAGCAGTACAAAATCCAATAATTATTCTCAAGATTATCATTTTGGTGAATAATTTATTTTTATTCTCGTATTTACACCATAATATAGTTAAAGTGATTTTTGCATATTTTTTACAAATTTATGGGGTATCTAAAAGACTAAATTGCATATAATTGCAATTATAGCCTAACTTAAGATTAATAGCATTTTATAATTGTAAAATTAGTCCCAGTATTTTTAAATTGATATTTACATATTATTTGTTGGCTTAGTACTTTTAAAATATTCATTACTATTTTATAAATAAAAAGGGAAAATTGGTTATTTAATATTTAACCCCATTTTTATTTCAATTACAGCCCTTTACCTTTCAATTTTAACCTTAAAATGACCCAATTAAACCAGCCCAATTCCAGTTAAACCCGACCCCGACCCAATCTCAAACGACCCAACCCATTCCCCACCTACCACTTAAATCTGGACCGATGATCACTCAAGATCAACGGCCAAACCTCGCCCTTTACTAATTAAACCTAAACGACCTATCCTAATCTCCCTCATTCTCACCTGACCCGCCGCCTTTGAATCCCAAACACTCTCAAATCCTCTCATCAGCTCTTCGAAACCCTAGCCTCCTCCTACCTTATTTCACCATGTTTTCACAGGAATCAACGGCTTCTCAGGCCATGGACGGTCTATACTCACCCCTCTCCATCATTATACCTTGGGTGTTCGAGGTTTTAAAGGATGACTTCGATGGTTCTTCCAGATCTTCTCAGATCTTCATTTCTATAGCTTCTTCGGCCATGCTCCGGCACATTCAGACCTCAGGAGCCTGATTCCTCACTTCTTCGACTCAGGATCTGATTTTTCTTCCAAGCCTTTCTCATTTCTAGGTTTTCTCTAAAACCCTAAAGTTGTTCGAGGTTCTTCTCTGCTTATTTTCTTAGATCTATGGTATGTTCGTGTTCTACTGGGCTTCTAAAGTGTTTACCCCAAATTTTCTTTTCAAAAATCGTTTCTGAAAAAGATTTCAAAAAGATCTTTCTGATTCTTTCTTTATGTGTGTTTGTCTGTGCTATTGCTCATATGGCTTCTTTTACTACGCGTGTACTGTTCTCCTACTCATCTTTTTCTATTATACATGTTACTCTTGTTAATCCTTGTTATGTTTCCCTTACTCTTCTACTATATGTGCTTACTGTTGAGTTCTTTGATTTTTGTTTGCTCTATTAGACTCTATTTGCGTTCTTACTGAACATGTTTCCTCTGTTTTAATTTAAGTCTGTATCACCTCTTCTTTTCTGAACTTGTTTAAGTTCCGAGTTTCTCAAATATGTTCTCTATGACCTCAAATTAGCTTTCTTTCTTTGTATCATGTCTGTTTGTCTCTCATAAGTCTTTGAAAGAGGCTTCTGAGCCTATTTCAATGACTTGTTTTCTCATCTCTATGAAACCCTAGGATTTGGGGGTTTCTTGGCAATTTTGAATTTGTGTGAGTTAGGGTTCTACTTTGGGACCCTGGACTCTCAGACTCATTATGAGTCTACAAACTGAACTTGTACCCCTTTTGCTTATGATTCTGAACCTTTCTATGATTAGACTCTTTTCTAAGTAACATGACAGTCCTTTCTTGATTCATATATTTGTGTGTTTTATATATGAGAAACTCTTCTTTCAAAATGTTTTACCAACTGATTGATTGATTCTGAAGTCCTTTAATGGGTTTAATTGATTATTACTGATTGCCTTTAAATTAAACCTTTATTTACCCCTTTCCTGACTTGGTTCATTCGAGATTAAACCTGTAACTTTGATTTCCCTAGCTGTTTGATTGATTCCCTTTCCTTATTTTTTCCAAGTCGTGTACCACTGAGCTTTTCCTTAAATAAACTTCTATGTATTTACCTCTTTTGTGCTACTTTGAAAAGGTCTTAATCAAAATTTCTTTCCTTAAATGTCTTCTACCCATTTGAAATCAAATCCCTTAACTAAAGGGAAATTCTATGTGATTGATTGCAAGTTATTTTCTTACCTTTCTTACTTGCTTCTCTACACTATAAAAGGGACTACCCTTCTGTACTTTTAACACACTTCCAATTCAATACTTTTACACCACTACTTCGAGTTGAATACCTCGAGCCTTTAGTTCAATACTTTCGACTTACATACATACTTACAATACTGCTTTGAGTTCAATACTCTTATAACATTCTACTCATTCTGAGATCTTTTGGAACAGTTTGCTTGCAACTTGGCTTTCTCAAGACTACTTTTACTTGTTTGTTTTCCATGAAACTGGTATGTTCTAATTTAACTTTTCTGCCTCAACCCCATATGTATTTATTTACAGTTTCTACAAGCTTGTTTACTTTGTTGTTCATGTTCAGTGATTAATGTTAACTATGTAAATTATTATTTTTTCTCTTGGAATCTGCTGTTTGTTATGAATTCCATATACCCCCACTCCCTTCTATGTGTTTGAGTTAAGGTTCATGGCCTGACAGCATCCAAGTTGTTGCTTAGGTCTGAACCTGATCCTCAATGGATCCTAACTCCCAACTTTGACTAATAGGCTGGTCAGGGGTGTGCCAGCACTCCTAATTATTGGGCATGACCACCAGCCTGCCATGACCTTCCCTAATTCCCTTCTATGCACCTACACTGACTCTTAGACTTTAAGTTCTGCCCCCTCCTATGAGCCTTGCTTTGGGGACCTTGAGTTCCCTCTGAACTTGGACATATGAGGGTTGGCCCTTCCACACTGCACTATAATCTAATTCTGCAATGTATTTGAGGTGTAAGTACTGCCCGGAGCCCCCTTGAGGCTCTTGGGAACTTTGACACATCCCAAAAAGGAGAAAGGCTTTGGAAACTGATCCTGGAAGGTGGTTTATCTCATATTGTTAAACCTTGAGTCTGAATTAGGCTGTTTGGTTGTAGATGGAATTTCTGATGTAATTTTTATCTTTCTTAATTCATTCGGGTCTATAATAATTTGTAATAACTATGGGGTTCTAGTGAAAAGGGAAGGGTCTTTGTGCATGCAAAGGGTAGACAGCATGCTTATAGGAATTACCATTTATAAGTCTGCACTTATGCATGCACTAGAAATCTTGCCTATAGTTTTTTTTTCTTTCTGCATTTTTTGCATGCACTAGAAATCCCGCCTATAAGTTGTTTCATTTTTGCATTCATATAGAAGTCTTGCCTATAAGTTATGCATCACATGTAGAAATCCTGCCTATAAGTTGTTTCATTTCTGCATTTCATATAGAAGTCTTGCCTATAAGTTATGCATCACATATAGAAATCCTGCCTATAAGTTGTTTCATTACTACATTAGCAATCCTGCCTATAAGTTGTGGCATTCTTTCATATAGAGATCATGAATATAGTTTTTTTTCTGCATTCTGCATATTTGTCTATCATTAGGCAAACAATCATAGGTTAAATGATAATCAATTTCATTCTAGATATCACGTCTATAGGACGCCTGCACTTTCATGATCGTTTGAAACCAACAACGCTTAGAAATCATGCCTATAGGAATCACCAGTTGAATCTGATTTGTCTATTTCATCTACGAGCCTAAAATCATTGTTAATGTCGTTTAATATCTGCTGAATTCTATTTCTAAAATCAGTAACTTTCTTTAAAAATCAGTATGCTACCACCTAGGCAAGCAGTAGGTAATTGATTAATTGTGTCAGTCCTTGATTAACTACAAGGCCTAATTCGGATTTCTCATCTGAGAAATATGTGATAAAGCAGTCTGTCCTAACGCTTTAAAATTAGTTCAGGTTATGACCAGTATTTGAAGTCATGCTAGAATAATTTGTTCCTTTAAGTGAGGAGGCATGTTTGAGCCCTTTAAATTGTTATGTGTTCTCCCATACATGTCTTATATGTTTTGATTGTCGCCCTAGAATTTTATCCTTTTAAAATTCTAAAAAGCCAAATCTCCCTTCCCGTTGGGACTAGTAGTCCCAAATGCCTCCGGGACTGATAGGATTGGGGCGGGTACTAGCATGCAATAAGTAACAATACTATTCCGTGCTTAATACCTTAACGGGGTGGGAAAGGGTAGATATAGATATGATGACCGGTGCACTAATACCACGTGTAACCCCTCTTCTTAGGAGTGATTACCGGGTATTGCATTAATGTGATCCATATTGTTTGTAAACCTAGGACCTCCTTTTCTTTTAACTTGTTTTATTGTCCGAACTATTTCCTTAAAATTTTTGCTTTCTTTATTTTCTTCAAACCTTCAATTTCCTTGCAATAATATGTGAAAATCCCCTTCTATTTAAGGCATTTATTTGCTTACTTGTTATTTAAAGTCACAATTGTAGCTTGGTCGGGAACCACACTAGTAGATCTTGAGGGGTGCCTAACACCTTTCCCTCGATATAATTTCTAGCCCTTACCCAAACTCTGATTTTTTAACTCAAACCCTTCTTAGTGTCCTAATGCACTTTAATCATTAGGTGGCGACTCTTCAATTCAAAACCCAATTCCCAAAAGGGAACGAGTTGTCCTCCCAAATGTCATAAACCCGATTTCACGAGAAAAAGGGGGCGCGACAGCGTGGCGACTCTACTAGGGATTTCTTCTAGGCTTTTACCATTTCAAGCTATTACTGTGACTTTACATTTCTTACGTGCCTTTATTTGTTTAATACCTTTAAGCATTTAATTCCCTCTTCTACTGCAAAAACTGACTTATCTCTTGTTTCTTTCCCTTATTTCTTTTACTGCTTTCCTTTACTGAACTCCTTTATTACTGTTTTAAATTATTGTAATTATTACTTTGTGAACGTGCAAATACGTGACAACTTGTTTAATCATTGCATAAACATGTTTTCAACATTTCTACTCGTGCCAAACAAATACCATAGCAACGCTTATAATGAGTGGTTGCGCTCTTCCGATATTATTACCTTTTAAATCCGGTAAAGGCGTATTTGCGGTAAAACCAGTCGATCAATGGTGTAGTCGACGGTTCCGTGCCTTTCCATCTTGAGTTGTCCGCTCAAGGGTACCAGTCTAAAATCCCCCATAGAAACCTTACTTTGTCTAATTGTGCATGCATCATGGTCAAACTTAGCCGAGTCAGTTATGTTGTCCGCATAATGACTCTTTAAGATAGCCTTGTCCAAAGTCCACTAGGCTTTCCAAAAAAACAAATGGACACTACCACGTTCTGTGTATTTATTTGGAGAACTAAATGCTTTTATTCCAATTATTGATATTTAAATAGTCAAGTCTGGTGGGGGTAGGGTCTGAACCCTTTTATTTTGCAGAAAATAGAGAACGAGGTGCCCAACTTCGGTATGGTTAGCATACCCTCACTCTTACTAGACTGGTGGAGGAGTCTTCCATCAAATGACCAAATCAACGAGTGGAAAGAGAGGGCCGCCAAAGCTAGCAAAAAGTTGGAATATCTGGAGTACAGTCTGTTAGAATTGGAAGGGAAAGTGAGGAAGAGAGTCACCGACTGCCAGAATGTTGAAGGAAACGAAGGAGAAAACATGGCAAAGGCATTCCTACTGGTGAACCTACGCGAACTGGAGGATTTGATTAACAAGAGCATTCAACCTGAGGAAGGTCCTGCTAGGACCAAATATATAGGAATTTGTTTTTTCGCTTTATGAATGTAATAAGGCCAATGTCCATTAGTGACCTTTTATTTCCGTTATTTAGTATCGTTTTGGGATTCGTCTTATTTTTATCAATAAAATGAGGCATTTAGCATCCTAAGTTCTCCAAATCAACTTGTCGCTAGGCCTACCTCGGCATGAATAGGCCCCCAAATTAGGACACGATTTATATTCTTGCACTATGTGCTTAAATATCGCAAGATTTCTTCGCATAATCCTCACTAACTTGTCACCTTTTTGTTTTAACTTTTTATTTTATTCCCCTCCCCGAAGGTTAGTTCGTGCACTCTGGCATCGTCATTATATTCAAAGGGCCCTCCACCCACTCCTCCTCCTAGTCCTATCAAAAGCAGGAGCAGAAGAAAGATGGAAGATTTGAACAACACCAGAAAGAAAAACTCAACTGAACAGGTAGAGGTTCCTCAGGGTATTCAGGTTTCCAAGGAAAGTGCCTCCCAGCTCGAGCAGAAGTTGTTGAAATTTCAAGAAGAACTGGACCAAGTTCAGAATTTGGCAAGCTTGTCATTTTCCCTCACCACCCCAGATGTCAGTTTCCCAAACACTCAAAACCCCACACCTCCACAAAACATTCTGAAACCACAAAACCACTCCGCTCCCCACCACCACTACAACACTTGCAGCAATACTCCACTGCTCATCCCGAAACCTATAAAGTCCACAAATGACCATTTTCACCCTCACCACAACACCCCCATCTATGTGGAAACTGTGATGCATCCAACTCAACCCATTTCAAGCACGCCCAAGTCTGATGATAAGGACTCGATCATCAGGAATTTGGCGGAAGAACTCAAGAAGCTGACTAGCAGAATTCAGGGTGTCGAGGGAAGTAAGGGGATTGAAGGACTAAATTACGAAGACCTTTGCATTTAACCCGATGTCGAACTGCCCGAGGGGTACAAACCTCCTAAGTTCAAAATGTTTGACAGTACAGTGGATCCAAGAGTTCATCTGAGAACATACTGTGACAAGTTGGTCGGAGTAGGGAGGGACGAAAAGATTCTCATGAAACTCTTCATGAGGAGTTTGAAGGGAGATGATCTGTCTTGGTACATAAGCCAAAACCCAAAAAAGTGGTCAAATTGGGTAAGTATGGCGTCTGATTTCATGGACAGGTTCAGGTTCAACACAGAAAATACACAAGATGTGTTCTACATACAGAACTTAAAGAAGAAACCCACGGAGACATTCCACGAGTATGCTACTCATTGGAGATCAGAAGCTGCTAAGGTCAAACCGGCTTTAGAAGAAGAACAAATGAACAAGTTTTTCATCCGAGCTCAAGACCCATAGTACTATGAAAGGTTAATGCTGATTGAAAGCTAGAAACTTTCCGACATCATCAAGCTAGGGGAAAGGATCGAGGAAGGCATCAAAAGTGGCATGGTCACTAACTTTGAAGCTTTGCAGGCTACCAACAAGGCTCTACAGTCTGGTGGAACGTCCAAGAAAAGGTACGTAAGCGTCGTGGTGGTTGCATAGAGAACAAAATCCCCAATCAAGTACCAAACCTACCTAATACCTCCACTCACATATCAACCTACCCCAAATTACCAAGCAAACTCTCCCTCCTACCAAGCTCCACCACCTACTTACCAATCGCCTCCACCACCCACATATCAGCCCACTTCACCCATATATTCCCAACTCGCACATGTCTACCAAGCCTACAATCTCAACCCTCTCACTATCAATCACCTCCCACCCGCCAAAACTTTCCTAGACCCTGATCGAATTTCGACCGTAGACCTCTCAAACAATATACCACCATCGCTGAACTGATTGACCAGTTGTATGAAAGGCTCAAAGCTGCTGGTTATGTCACCCTCATCCCTGCTATAACCCCTGAAAACCCTTCCCAATGGGTCAATCCAAATAAATCTTGTGCATACCATTCGGGCATGAAAGGGCATACCATTGATGAATGTCGTTCTCTGAAAGATAAGATCCAGGAACTGATCGAAAACAAGATTATTGTGGCAAAGGAGCCTACTCTAAATGTCCACAATAACCCTCTGCCTGACCACAAGGGCGGAGGAATTCACATGATTCAGGTAGAAGATGATTGGGACCCCAAAGGGTCGATCAGATTGATCGCAGAAGGTGACGAGCCAAAGAAACCAACAGTCACCCTTAATCCGATTGTAGTCCAGATTCATCCTTCTGGGGATGCTGAGGCGAAAATGTCCATACTACTTGTGTTTGAAGCGCCTTCTCCTGTAAAGATGTCAGCGCCGATTGAGGTCGAGTTTGGGTCCCCAAAGGCACATGTACCATTTGAAGTTGCTATGTTACCTTCCAAAGCAAGGTATCCATTCCAGTAGCAATGTCATCTATAGCGTCATTCCATACAAAGTCCATCCCGTGGGATTACACAGCCGAGGCAAGGAGGAAAGGAAATGCCAAATCCGGAGAAGCAGTTGTGGCACATGGTATGACAAGAACCGGCAGGGTTTATACTCCGGAACACTTAGCTGAGTCGAGTAAGCAGGCCTCTGGTTAGCCAACCATCACTGAAACTGGGCATGATGATCTCTGGAGAAAAATACAAGCAAAGGAGTACTCAGTTATTGATCAATTGAACAAAACACCAGCATAGATCTATATCCTAGCTTTGCTACAAAGTTCCGATGCACATAAGAATGCTCTGCTAAAGGTGCTGAGTGAGGCATATGTACCGAGCAACATCACTAGATGAGAGATGGAAAACATGGTGGGGCGGGTATTGGAGAGTCACAAGATCATTTTCCATGAAGATGAGTTGCCACCAGAAGATTTGGGTCACAACAAGGCATGCACATCACTGTGCAGTACGAGGAATATTTCATCACTAGAATCCTGATTGACAGAGGGTCCAGCCTCAACATTTGTCCATTGATAACGCTCAGAACATGCACGAGATCAAGGATGGGGCCATCAATGTCAAAGCTTTCGACGGTTATCAAAGGTCCACTATTGGGGAAATTAGCTTGTGTTTGCAAATGGGGTCTACTTGGTTCGATGTTGATTTTCAGGTAATAGACGTGCCGACATCTTACAACTTGCTTTTGGGACGGCCTTGGATTTATGCCGCTAGAGCTGTAGCATCAACCCTACATCAGGCAGTGAAGTTTGAGTGGAATCACCAAGAGGTGATCATCCACGGCGATGGTAGCAATTCCATATACAGTCGTCAGACCATTCCGTCAATCGAAGGGAGAAAGAAGCTGGGAGGAGAGACTTACCATCACATTGAACGGGTGAATGTTGTTGACAAAGACAAATGGTGGGATAACAAGATCGAGAGTATAATGAATTGGAGTGGGTACGAACCTAGCAAGGGACTCGGAAAGAACCTCCAAGGAATCGTTAATCCCATAAAACTCAAGAAACATGGTACCACTTTCGGTCTAGGATACGAGTATACTTGGAAGGAATTCAACAATTGGTCGCCACCATGGCGCGGACCTTACTACCCACTGGAGCAGTCGATACCCCATTTAGAACATACTTTCCAGCCAACCGATGTTATATATGGGTCGGAAGAAGAGGAAGCACTGGCAATAGTGAAGAATTTATTCGTGGAAGATGATGACATGGATTGTTGTGTCATTCTCAAGGAGGAGGGGGAGGAAGGAACTTCTATACAAGCTGTAAGCCGAGGAGCACGCCTCAACAATTGAACCGTCAGAACCACCAGAGCTCGGAAAGCTTCGGGGTAGCAAGGCTGAACAAAGCATCATGCATTATCTTTTATTTTTTCACTAGTTGACTTTCTTTCCGCATTTTTAATTTCAAAATAAGAGCTCTAATATTCAAAATAGTTATGGAATTTAGCAAAGCATTTCAATTTTCCATATAAATCTTACTCTTATTATTTTTCTCTCATTACTTTACTCATACAACATTACTATTATTTATCTTGATGAACCAATGACTGTGACATGCAATGAGACAACATAACAAATGAACATAGATTCAGAGGAAGATGATATACCAGAAGAGGTTGTTAACGAGGTTGAGGATTTTGAGAATAGACCTATGTCCAACCTGGACAAGACTGAGGTTGTTAACCTGGGAGGTGCAGAAAGTGTCAAAGAAACGCGCATCAGTGTTCATTTGTCACCATCCGAAAAAGAAGAGTACACGGAATTTCTAAGGGAATATGAGGATATATTCGCCTGGTCATATGATGACATGACTGGTTTGAGTACATCTATTATGGCACACAAACTTCCAACTGATCCAACATGTCCACCGGTAAAATAGAAGCTCAGAAAGTTCAAACCTGACATGAGTTTGAAAATCAAAGAAGAAGTCTCTAAGCAAGTCAAATCTAAGGTTCTCAGAGTAGTAGAGTATCCAACATGGTTAGCCAATATTGTGCCAGTTCCAAAGAAGGACGGGAAGGTTAGAGTCTCTGTCGACTACCGGGATCTCAATTGGGCCAGTCCAAAAGATGACTTCCCCTTGCCAAACTTACACATTCTAATTGACAATTGTGCCAAACATGAGCTGCAGTCGTTCGTTGATTGTTTTGTTGGGTATCATTAGATATGGATGGATAAGGAAGACGCTGAGAAAACGGCTTTCAATACACCGTGGGGGATGTATTGTTACAAAATGATGTCGTTTGGGTTAAATAATGCAGGGGCCACCTACATGAGGGCCATGACTACCATTTTTCATGATATGATACATAAGGAGATCGAGGTGTATGTAGATGATGTCATCATCAAATCCAAGAAAGCCACTGATCAAATGAAAGATTTGAGGAAGTTCTTCAACAGACTGAGAAGGTATAACTTGAAGCTGAATCCCGCGAAATGTGCATTCGGGGTTCCTGATGGAAAGCTACTGGGGTTCATTGTAAGTCAACGAGGAATAGAACTGGATCCATCAAAGGTTAAAGCGATTCAAGAATTGCCACCGCCAAAGAACAAGAAGGACGTGATGAGTTTCCTAGGGAGACTCAACTATATCAGCCGAATCATAGCACAATCCACTGTCATCTGTAAGCCTATCTTTAATATGTTGAAGAAGGACGCCGCTACCAAATGGACTGATGATTGTCAGAAAGCCTTCAATAGAATCAAGGAGTACCTGTCAACACCGCCAATCTTGGTTCCGCCGAACCAGGTAGACCCCTACTACTCTACCTTGCAGTATTGAATGGAGCGTTCGGTTGTGTTCTTGGGCAACATGATGAAACGGGGATGAAAGATCAGGCCATCTACTATCTTAGAAGAAGTTCACCCCGTATGAGGCCCGGTATTCTCTATTAGAATGCACTTGTTGTGCTCTGACTTGGGTAGCTCAGAGGTTGAGGCACTATTTCTGTGCCTATACCACGTATCTCATATCAAGGAATGATCCCTTGAAGTACATCTTTCAGAAGCCCATGCCCACTAGCAAGCTAGCCAAGTGGCAAATCCTGCTGAGTGAATTCGACATTGTCTACGTAACTCAGAAAGCGATCAAAGGACAGGCACTAGCAGATCACCTTGCCGAGAATCCCGTGGATAGAGAATACGAACCCCTAAAAATGTATTTTACTGACGAAGATGTATCATTCATAGGAGAAGATATTGTAGAATCCTATGAAGATTGGAGAATGTTTTTTGATGGAGCAGCAAATTTCAAAGGAGTCGACATAGGAGAAGTCCTAGTATCAGAAACCAGCCAGCACTATCTGGTGTATGCCAAACTCAGGTTTCCTTGCACCAACAACATGGCCGAGTACGAAGCCTGCATCTTAGGGCTCAAGCTGGCCATTGACATGAACATTCAGGAATTGCTGGTGATCGGAGATTCAGACTTGCTTATATATCAGGTCTGAGAAGAATGGGCGACCAAGAACTCCAAGATACTCCTTTATTTGCATCATGTACAGGAGTTGAGAAAGCAATTCACAAAGACAGAGTTCCAGCATGTTCCCAGAGTCCAGAATGAGTTTGCCGATGCATTGGCTACCCTATCGTCCATGATACAACATCCAGATAAGAACTCCATTGACCTTATTCCGGTAAAGATCTATGATCAGCCAACTTACTGTGCTCATGTCGAAGAAGAAGCAGATGGAAAACCTTAGTTTCATGATATCAAGGAATACTTGGCAAAAGGAGAATACCCAGAACTTGCAAAACCCTACTCAGAAGCGTACACTTCGAAGATTATCCAACAATTTCTTTCACAGCGGAGGAATCCTGTACAGGAGGACTC
Organism: Nicotiana sylvestris; assembly: GCF_000393655.2. Taxonomy (NCBI): domain Eukaryota; kingdom Viridiplantae; phylum Streptophyta; class Magnoliopsida; order Solanales; family Solanaceae; genus Nicotiana; species Nicotiana sylvestris. The sequence goes on along the minus strand of NC_091060.1, from coordinate 174,668,886 downwards.
CGGATCTGGGATTGGTAAGGTGTGTCAACGCAAGGGAAGTATCCAAACTGCTAGAAGAAATCCATGTTGGGACTTGCGGTCCACATATGAATGGCTTTGTCTTAGCCAAGAAGATACTCCGAGCTGGTTATTTTTGGATGACTATGGAAACGGACTGCATCCAGTATGTCCGGAAGTGCCATCATTGTCAGATACATGCATACATGATAAAGGTACCTCCAAATGAGCTTAATGCAATGAGCTCGCCATGGTCGTTCGCCACTTGGGGAAGGGATGTTATTGGACCAATCGAACCTGCCGCATCAAACGGGCATAGGTTCATCCTAGTGGTAATTGATTATTTTACTAAATGGGTTGAAGCAACATCGTACAAGGCAGTGACTAAGAAAGTCGTGGCAGATTTTGTCCGTGACCGCATTATGTGTCGGTTCGGGATTCCAAAGTCAATCATTACTTATAATGGTTCCAATCTCAACAGTGATTTGATGAAAGCCATGTGTGAAACCTTCAAGATCAAGTACAAGAATTCTACAGCCTACATACCTCAAATGAACGGAGCCGTAGAAATCGCCAATAAGAATATCAAGAAGATACTCAGGAAAATGACAGAGAAGCATAAGCAGTGGCACAAGAAACTATCATTCGCTTTATTGGGGTACCTCACCATAGTCCGCACATCGACCGAGGCAACCCCCTATATGCTCGTTTACGGTACAAAGGCAGTCATTCCCGCTAAGGTAGAAATCCCCTCCTTGAGGATCATACAGGAAGTAGAACTCCACAATGCGGAATGGGTAAAGAGTCGCTACGAGTAGTTAGCTCTTATAAATGCACCTACATTGACTCTTAGACTTTAAGTTCTGTCCCCCTCCTATGAGCCTTGCTTTGGGGACCTTGATTTCCCTCTGAACTTGAATATATGAGGGCTGGCCCTTCCATACTGCACTATAATCTAATTCTCCAATGTATTTGGGGTGTAAACACTGCCCGGAGCCCCCTTGAGGCTTTTGGGAACTTTGACACGTCCCAAAAAGGAGAAAGGCTTTGGAAACTGATCCTGGAAGTTGGTTTATCTCATATTGTTAGACCTTGAGTCTGAATTAAGCTGTTTGGTTGTAGCTGGAATTTCTGATGTAATTTTTATCTTTCTTAATTCATTCGGGTCTGTAATAATTTGTAATAACTATGGGGTTATAGTGAAAAGGGGAGGGTCTTTATGCATGCAAAGGGTAGACAACATGCTCATAGGAATTACCATTTATAAGTCTGCACTTATGCATGCACTAGAAATCTTGCCTATAGTTTTTTTTTCTTTCTGCATTTTTTGCATGCACTAGAAATCCCGCCTATAAGTTGTTTCATTTTTGCATTCATATAGAAGTCTTGCCTATAAGTTATGCATCACATGTAGAAATCCTGCCTATAAGTTGTTTCATTTCTGCATTTCATATAGAAGTCTTGCCTATAAGTTATGCATCACATATAGAAATCCTGCCTATAAGTTGTTTCATTACTACATTAGCAATCCTGCCTATAAGTTGTGGCATTCTTTCATATAGAGATCATGAATATAGTTTTTTTTTTTTGCATTCTGCATATTCGTCTATCATTAGGCCAACAATCATAGGTTAAATGATAATCAATTTCATTCTAGATACCATGTCTATAGGATGCCTGCACTTTCATAATCGTTTGAAACCAACAACGCTTAGAAATCATGCCTATAGGAATCACCAATTGAATCTGATTCGTCTATTTCATCTACGAGCCTAAAATCACTATTAATGTCGTTTAATATCTACTGAATTCTGTTTCTAAAAGTAGTAACTTTCTTTAAAAATCAGTATGCTACCATCTAGGCAAGCAGTAGGTAATTGATTAATTGTGTCAGTCCTTGATAAACTGCAAGGCCTAATTCGGATTTCTCATCTGAGAAATATGTGATAAAGCAGCCTGTCCTAATGCTTTAAAATTAATTCAGGCTATAACCAGTATTTGAAGTCATGCTAGAATAATTTGTTCCTTTAAGTGAGGAGGCCTGTTTGAGCCCTTTAAACTATTATGTGTTCTCCCATACATGTCTTATATGTTTTGATTGTCGCCCTAGAATTTTATCCTTTTAAAACTCTAAAAAGCCAAATCTCCCTTCCCGTTGGGACTAGTAGTCCCAAATGCCTCCGGGACTGATAGGATTGGGGCGGGTACTAGCATGCAATAAGTAACGATACTATTTCGTGCTTAATACCTTAATGGGGTGGGAAAGAGTAGATATGGATATGATGACCGGTGCGCTAATACCACGTGTATCCCTCTTCTTAGGAGTGATTACCGGGTATTGCATTGATGTGATCCATATTGTTTGTAAACCTAGGACCCCTTTTCCTTTTAACTTGTTTTATTGTCTGAACTATTTCCTTAAAATTTCTGCTTTCTTTATTTTCTTCAAACCTTCAATTTTCTTGCAATAATATGTGAAAATCCCCTTCTATTTGAGGCCTTTATTTGCTTACTTGTTATTTAAAGTCGTAATTATAGCTTGGTCGGGAACCACACTAGTGGATCTTGAGGGGTGCCTAACACCTTCCCCTCGAGATAATTTCTAGCCCTTACCCAATCTCTGGTTTTTCAACTCAAACCCTTCTTAGTGTCCTAATGCACTTTAAGCATTAGGTGGCAACTCTTCAATTCAAAATCCAATTCCCAAAAGGGAACGAGTTGTCCTCTCAAATGTTATAAACCCGATTTCGTGAGAAAAAAGGGGCGCGACACATACCACACCTCCAATACCCAACCATTTCACGAGAGATACTCTAAATTCTTCTATGCAACCAAGAAAACTCGAATATCATCAGTCGATCGAATAAGAAAGTGCCACAATACTACTGAAGTATCACCAACTTAATCACATTGCCTTTTCTGAAATATATACCCACACCAAATCACTCCAATTAGCAATACCATTTTCTTAATCATCTGAAGATCATTTCCCTAATCATCTGAAGCTCATTCCTCTAATTATTTGAAGCTGCCCGTTGCCTAAGAGTTTTATGACCTCCCTTTCAGAATTGAACTGTAACCTCACACATGCAATCTCAAACCTCCACAACATACCGCATATACCATACCATCCTAGGATAAAATGAGAACTTCATATCCCTTCCGAGCCACAAGCAACTATGTACTCAACCAACCACGAACTTTCCATTGATCTCATTCAGGAGAAATTCACTACACATCCCATGCTTCTCACACTCGCAGAAAATACGCATCTCTAATCGCAGTAGAAATCATCAAGGGCTCTCCGAATTCCACTCGCACAAGATTGAACCGTCAGGACTGATTCCTTTTAACTCAACTAAGCTATGCAGACCACTAGAACTCAAGGGCATCGCCGCGAAACACCTGTAGAAACTCATTACCCCGTACACACCCAAGGAACTAATCATATCCTTACCATACCGGTCTGTTCTACTATCAAGCTATCCCATCTATCCTAGTTCCTTATGATTTACCTTCAACTTGATACTTCTTCTTTCTGTAACACCAAAATTCCTTAACCCAGACTCACCACACGAGACCCAAGCATAAAACCACACCGTCTAAGGCTCATAAGCCGATGAATACTCTCTTAAATATTCTCAAATGCACCACATTCAAAATACCTACCCAGAAGTGACTCCCTAAGAACCCAAAGCCATTACTTTCACCTTCCTGATACTGATATATATAGAATCCAATAATGATATAGAAATACCACGAGTCTTGACACCCTCCACTGCAAACCTCAATTTCTAGCCAAATATACAACTTGAAAATCTCCAATTATTACATGTAAAATCTTGAACCCGTTAGAACCATTCTCGAGAGTCACGCACTCCACTCAAACCACAATTAGACCGATCAAACGGACCGTACAACATGTGGTCTATTAGCACTCCGACACCGCAGAATGTAACCTCACCTTAATGCAACCAAGCAACTTCATATTCTATGCACCAAGCATTCTTATCAACAACAACTCAAGAAATTCTGTGATTCTCACACACCTATGAAGCATGATATAACCTTACCTTAGTCGAAAATTATCCTTTACTCGAGCCATCCTCGGTTTCAATCTCCGTAACCCATAATTGATTCACCAGCACTCCTCAAACTGGAACCAACATAGCACATAACCGTGCAATCAACTAATCAATAGCATATTCCCCCAATTGGCTCAAAGTCATAGATCAAAACACATAATAACTCATGATGCATATACTCTATTACTTCTATAATACCAAAGTGAGATTAACTCAATCCTTCATAAGCCCGTGCAATACAGACCATCTAGTACTTCAAATCTTCTACAAATCTCGCATTCACACTCGTAACAGTCAAGACCACTCTCTTAGGCGACCTATATTCAAATTGCAACATATATATTTCACTAGTAACAGGGATTCTCCAATAAACAACATAGAGGATCACACAAACTTCAGAACACTCCGAAAGAGATAATCCACCTGCTTCGCCCCAACTAACATCTCTTTATACCCTTCCAGCATCATAGACATTATGCAGTCATCTAATCTTCCTGAGTTTGAACTCATATCACAAAGTGAAATCCACTTCACTCCCCCAACTAGAAAACACAAAAAGATTCTTCACACACCCATAACTCGGGGCTATACCTCAAATCAAGATGAAAATCAAACACCTAATAGTTCTTCTATCCTCCCGTAGTCCCTTCTCGTCGCTTCCAAATCATATGAATACATCTCGCAATCATAAAATACTCATCACATAGCCATCCGGCCATCACTTCTACTAATATGGACGCTACCGAACATACAAGCTCAAAAATACGTGCTCACACAATCAGCACCTCGGTGCTCAAGCTATAGGCAAAACAATTCGGCCTCGAGTCCTCCAGACTAGCCCAAAATCAACACACAGCGATCACATCTCGCCCCTCGATCAGGGAATCATCAGCCATCGATGCATATCTGATACTGAGCGCTCATGCACACATACAAACGCGTGGAAGGAATTCAAAAAGTTACATCTCAAGCTGAATCAAGGATGCACGATAAGAATTCAAGAATGTGAAGTTTTCCTAAAGGTTCTGCAGTCTCCCGAGGATAAGTACAGACGTCTCCGTACCGATCCGTAAGACTCTACTAAACCTGCTCATGACTCGTGAGACCTATGTAACCTAGGCTGTGATACCAACTTGTCACGACCCTAAACCCAACCCGGTCGTGATGGCGTCTCTCGTGAAGACAAGGCCAGCCGACTCACTTTCAATTCACTTTAAGCAATTAAAATAATAACTACTAAGTCTTTAATCAGAAATAATCCCAAAATAAGCATTTAACAGTATAATTTACGGAAATAAAACCCAACACAGCCCGACATCAGGGTGTCACCAGTCATGAACGTGAGATGCAGTAGACTCTGTAATTTAAGTAGCATATGGCTTTAGCTACAAATGTTGTTTACACAGACTGCTTGTAAAGGTGAATTTAGTTTGTACACCTTGGAACATCACACTATTAATGCAAGTAGGATTCGGGTGTGCATTTCATGCGACCCGACTTCAATTTTAACAAGGTTAAATAAAGTGTGTCGTGAACCGCGGGTGCATTTCATGTAGCGTGGGTTGTGATATATTTTAAATAACCTTGAATTAATTCTTTAAACATATAAAAGCGGTTTTAAAATTAAAAAATGCAATATGTTTAAAACGTGTAAAAAATCAGATAATTAGGCCAATAATAATAGTTGAGCGACCGTGCTAAAACCACGGAATCCGAAAATGCCTAACACCTTCTCCCGGGTTAACAGAATTCCTTACCCAGATTTTTGTGTTCGCGGACTATAAAATAGAGTCAATCTTTCCTCGATTTGGGATTTAAAACCGGTGACTTGGGACACCATAAATTATACCAAGTGGCGACTCTGATTTTAGTAAATAATAATCCCATTTCGATTGTCACTTAAATTAGAAAAAACTCCCTTATACCCTTTTTCGGGGGTAGTAAAAAGGAGGTGTGACAATTATCAATTAAACACACATTGCTCATCTATAGTAAAATAATTCATACAAGTTATCAAGTAAGTGAGTATAACCATCTATATTTATTTACCAACTTCTAGCATGTCCTAAGTGATCTTAGTAGCAAGCAAGGATGCAAGGATTTGCAAGTATAGCCTGATACGGATCCTAAACTACCCGGACAATTAGCATGATAGTAGCTACGTACGGACTCTAGTCACCACGTACGTAAGTAGCACCCACAGATAGTCACATACATTCATTTAGTTCAACTATGGGGTATTCTCCCTTACAAGGTTAGAAAGGAGACTCACCTTGCTCTAAAGCTTACTTCCAAATTCAAAAATGTGCTCAAACCCTCAAATCGGAGCTGAACGATCCAAAACTATTCAAACAAGGTAAGAACTAGTCAATACATGCTCAAGAGTTCATATTCTACTATTAAAGTAATTTCCCAATCCTAAATACAAAGTTCATAAAATTCATCCCCGGGTCCACGTGCCCGGTTTTCGGAAATTTTCGAAGAAAGTGGTTACCCATAACCTAAGTGATCAAGAATATATAATTTTTACTTCATTCCTAACGAATTTTGTGGTTAAATCCTGTTTTTATCAAAACCCTAGCTTTTACTCTCAACCCATAATTTTCACTAATTTACATGGTGTAATTTACCCCTAAACTATGTATTAAATTCACATTAAGCAAAAATAACTTACCTTACAATGCTAGGCCGAAATATCCCCTTTTGAAGCTCCTAAATCGCCCAAGAAATGAGTGAAATGTGTCAAACACATTCCCGTATTAAATGAAGGCCACTGCCTTCAGCGATTTCCGCATCTGCGGTCTCGCTTCTACGTGGGATTGACCGCTTCTGCGGTTTTGAGTCGGGCCAACTGGGGCCGCATCTGCGGTATTGGGGCCACTTCTGTGGTTCCGCTTCTGCGGAAGAGGAACCGCATCTGCGGAACCTAGTCTCCTTCCCTTGAGCCTCATCTATGATGGGTAAGCCGCTTCTGCGGTCTCGCACCTGCAGTTGGCCAACCGCAAGTGCGATTATGACAGAATTGGAGCTTCAGCTCCCTCTAAAATTTCCAACTTCGCATGAGCCTCGTCTGATTGACGCTCGGGGCCCCGAGACCGGCCCGGACATACCGACAAGTTTGGAATCATAAGACGGACTCGCTCGAACCCTCGAAATGCCTGAAACAATGATAAATCTAAGAATCACACCTTAAAACCAATTGAATCAAATTTATGAACTCCAGGTTCTTCAATCTACTTCCAATGTGCCGAATCGTACCCATAATACTCGGATTGACACCAAATTTTACGTTCAAGTCTTAAATAACATTATGGAACTATTCTCGGTCTCGGAATTCTGTTCGGACCTCGATATCACAAAAACCCTATCCAAACCAAATTTAAAGAACTTCAAAATCCTTAAGGAATCAACTTTCACTATTATGCACCAAAAATGCTCTCGGGTTATCCAAAACCCGATCCGGACATACAACTAAGTCCGAAATCATCATACGATCCTGTTGGAACCTTCAAATCCCGATTCCAAGGTCGTTTACTCAAAATGTTGACCGAAGTCAAACTTGGCCTTTTAAGCCAACCTTAAGTAACCAAGTGTTCCGATTTCAACCCAAACTCTTCCAAATCCCGAACCAACCATCCCCACAAGTCATAAATCAGTAAAAGCAAGTACGAGAAGTCATATTTAGAGGGAACAGGGTTTTAGAAAGCAAAACGACCAGTTGGGTTGTTACATTCTCCACCTCTTAAACAAATGTTCCTCCTCGAACAAGTTTAGATTCATACCTGAAGTGCTAAATAAGCGTGGATATTTGCTATGTATGTCTTCCTCGGACTCCCAGGTCGCCTCCTTGACTGGTTGGCCCCTCCACTGGACCTTTACCATAGAAATCCTCTTGGATCTCAACTGGCGATCCTGTCTATCAACAATGGCAACTGGCTCCTCCTCATAACCCAAGCTCTTTTCTAGCTGAATAGTACTGAAGTCTAACACATGAGACAAGTCGGTGTGATACCTTCGAAGCATAGACATGTGAAAAACTGAATAAACCCCTGACAGGCTGGGAGATAAATCAAGCTCATACACAACTTCCCCAACTCGCCTC